>NW_027184934.1:0-66727 GCF_040668555.2 Bombus flavifrons
GGAAGGAAAATGACGGTCAGTTTTCATCAAAATCGACGAAATCATCGAGATTTGCGAGCTGTTCCGCTTGTTTCGACGGTTAAACGGTTGTTTATTACATTCTGCACGTAAAAAGGAGTAAAAGGAGCGCTTAACGTCGAAATATCTCAAACGGGAAGGAAATGACGGTCCGTTTTCTTCAAAATCGACGAAATCATCGAGATTTGCGAGCTGTTCCGCTTGTTTCGACGGTTAAACGGTTGTTTATTACATTCTGCACGTAAAAAGGAGTAAAAGGAGCGCTTAAACGTCGAAATATCTCAAACGGGAAGGAAATGACGGTCAGTTTTCATCAAAATCGACGAAATCATCGAGATTTGCGAGCTGTTCCGCTTGTTTCGACGGTTTAAACGGTTGTTTATTACATTCTGCACGTAAAAAGGAGTAAAGGGAGCGCTTAAACGTCGAAATATCTCAAGCGGGAAGGAAATGACGGTCAGTTTTCATCAAAATCGACGAAATCATCGAGATTTGCGAGCTGTTCCGCTTGTTTCGACGGTTTTTTTAAACGGTTGTGTATTACATTCTGCACTTAAAAAGGAGTAAAAGGAGCGCTTAAACGTCGAAATATCTCAAACGGGAAGGAAATGACGGTCAGTTTTCTTCAAAATCGACGAAATCATCGAGATTTGCGAGCTGTTCCGCTTGTTTCGACGGTTTAAACGGTTGTTTATTACATTCTGCACGTAAAAAGGAGTAAAAGGAGCGCTTAAACGTCGAAATATCTCAAACGGGAAGGAAATGACGGTCAGTTTTCATCAAAATCGACGAAATCATCGAGATTTGCGAGCTGTTCCGCTTGTTTCGACGGTTAAACGGTTGTTTATTACATTCTGCACGTAAAAAGGAGTAAAAGGAGCGCTTAAACGTGGAAATATCTCAAACGGAAGGAAATGACGGTCAGTCTTCTTCAAAATCGACGAAATCATCGAGATTTGCGAGCTGTTCCGCTTGTTTCGACGGTTAAACGGTTGTTTATTACATTCTGCACGTAAAAAGGAGTAAAAGGAGCGCTTTAAACGTCGAAATATCTCAAGCGGGAAGGAAATGACGGTCAGTTTTCTTCAAAATCGACGAAATCATCGAGATTTGCAAGCTGTTCCGCTTGTTTCGACGGTTTTTAAACGGTTGTTATTACATTCTGCACGTAAAAAGGAGTAAAAGGAGCGCTTAAACGTCGAAATATCTCAAACGGGAAGGAAATGACGGTCAGTTTTCATCAAATCGACGAAATCATCGAGATTTGCGAGCTGTTCCGCTTGTTTCGACGGTTTTAAACGGTTGTTTATTACATTCTGCACGTAAAAGGAGTAAAAGGAGCGCTTAAACGTGGAAATATCTCAAACGGGAAGGAAATGACGGTCAGTTTCTTCAAAATCGACGAAATCATCGAGATTTGCGAGCTGTTCCGCTTGTTTCGACGGTTTATAACGGTTGTTTATTACATTCTGCACGTAAAAAGGAGTAAAAGGAGCGCTTAAACGTCGAAATATCTCAAGCGGGAAGGAAATGACGGTCAGTTTTCTTCAAAATCGACGAAATCATCGAGATTTGCAAGCTGTTCCGCTTGTTTCGACGGTTAAACGGTTGTTTATTACATTCTGCACGTAAAAAGGAGTAAAAGGAGCGCTTAAACGTCGAAATATCTCAAACGGGAAGGAAATGACGGTCAGTTTTCATCAAAATCGACGAAATCATCGAGATTTGCGAGCTGTTCCGCTTGTTTCGACGGTTAAACGGTTGTTTATTACATTCTGCACGTAAAAAAGGAGTAAAAGGAGCGCTTAAACGTGGAAATATCTCAAACGGGAAGGAAATGACGGTCAGTTTTCTTCAAATCGACGAAATCATCGAGATTTGCGAGCTGTTCCGCTTGTTTCGACGGTTAAACGGTTGTTTATTACATTCTGCACGTAAAAAGGAGTAAAAGGAGCGCTTAAACGTCGAAATATCTCAAACGGGAAGGAAATGACGGTCAGTTTTCATCAAAATCGACGAAATCATCGAGATTTGCGAGCTGTTCCGCTTGTTTCGACGGTTTAAACGGTTGTTTATTACATTCTGCACGTAAAAAGGAGTAAAAGGAGCGCTTAAACGTCGAAATATCTCAAACGGGAAGGAAATGACGGTCAGTCTTCTTCAAAATCGACGAAATCATCGAGATTGCGAGCCTGTTCCGCTGTTTCGACGGTTAAACGGTTGTTTATTACATTCTGCACGTAAAAAGGAGTAAAAGGAGCGCTTAAACGTCGAAATATCTCAACGGGAAGGAAATGACGGTCAGTTTTCATCAAAATCGACGAAATCATCGAGATTTGCGAGCTGTTCCGCTTGTTTCGACGGTTAAACGGTTGTTTATTACATTCTGCACGTAAAAAGGAGTAAAAGGAGCGCTTAAACGTCGAAATATCTCAAACGGGAAGGAAATGACGGTCAGTTTTCATCAAAATCGACGAAATCATCGAGATTTGCGAGCTGTTCCGCTTGTCTCGACGGTTAAACGGTTGTTTATTACATTCTGCACGTAAAAAGGAGTAAAAGGAGCGCTTAAACGTCGAAATATCTCAAACGGGAAGGAAATGACGGTCAGTTTTCATCAAAATCGACGAAATCATCGAGATTTGCGAGCTGTTCCGCTTGTTTCGACGGTTAAACGGATGTTTATTACATTCTGCACGTAAAAAGGAGTAAAATGAGCGCTTAAACGTCGAAATATCTCAAACGGGAAGGAAATGACGGTCAGTTTTCATCAAAATCGACGAAATCATCGAGATTTGCGAGCTGTTCCGCTTGTTTCGACGGTTAAACGGATGTTTATTACATTCTGCACGTAAAAAGGAGTAAAATGAGCGCTTAAACGTCGAAATATCTCAAACGGGAAGGAAATGACGGTCAGTTTTCATCAAAATCGACGAAATCATCGAGATTTGCGAGCTGTTCCGCTTGTTTCGACGGTTAAACGGTTGTTTATTACATTCTGCACGTAAAAAGGAGTAAAAGAAGCGCTTAAACGTCGAAATATCTCAAACGGGAAGGAAATGACGGTCAGTTTTCATCAAAATCGACGAAATCATCGAGATTTGCGAGCTGTTCTGCTTGTTTCGACGGTTAAACGGATGTTTATTACATTCTGCACGTAAAAAGGAGTAAAATGAGCGCTTAAACGTCGAAATATCTCAAACGGGAAGGAAATGACGGTCAGTTTTCATCAAAATCGACGAAATCATCGAGATTTGCGAGCTGTTCCGCTTGTTTCGACGGTTAAACGGTTGTTTATTACATTCTGCACTTAAAAAGGAGTAAAAGGAGCGCTTAAACGTCGAAATATCTCAAACGGGAAGGAAATGACGGTCAGTTTTCTTCAAAATCGACGAAATCATCGAGATTTGCGAGCTGTTCCGCTTGTTTCGACGGTTGAACGGCTGTTTATTACATTCTGCACGTAAAAAGGAGTAAAAGGAGCGCTTAAACGTCGAAATATCTCAAACGGGAAGGAAATGACGGTCAGTTTCATCAAAATCGACGAAATCATCGAGATTTGCGAGCTGTTCCGCTTGTTTCGACGGTTAAACGGTTGTTTATTACATTCTGCACGTAAAAAGGAGTAAAAGGAGCGCTTAAACGTCGAAATATCTCAAACGGGAAGGAAATGACGGTCAGTTTTCATCAAAATCGACGAAATCATCGAGATTTGCGAGCTGTTCCGCTTGTTTCGACGGTTAAACGATAGTTTATTACATTCTGCACGTAAAAGGGAGTAAAAGGAGCGCTTAAACGTCGAAATATCTCAAACGGAAGGAAATGACGGTCAGTTTTCATCAAAATCGACGAAATCATCGAGATTTGCGAGCTGTTCCGCTTGTTTCGACGGTTAAACGATAGTTTATTACATTCTGCACGTAAAAGGGAGTAAAAGGAGCGCTTAAACGTCGAAATATCTCAAATGGGAAGGAAATGACGGTCAGTTTTCATCAAAATCGACGAAATCATCGAGATTTGCGAGGTGTTCCGCTTGTTTCGACGGTTAAACGGATGTTTATTACATTCTGCACGTAAAAAGGAGTAAAATGAGCGCTTAAACGTCGAAATATCTCAAACGGGAAGGAAATGACGGTCAGTTTTCTTCAAAATCGACGAAATCATCGAGATTTGCAAGCTGTTCGCTTGTTTCGACGGTTAAACGGTTGTTTATTACATTCTGCACGTAAAAAGGAGTAAAAGGAGCGCTTAATCGTCGAAATATCTCAAACGGGAAGGAAATGACGGTCAGTTTTCATCAAAAACGACGAAATCATCGAGATTTGCGAGCTGTTCCGCTTGTTTCGACGGTTAAACGGTTGTTTATTACATTCTGCACGTAAAAAGGAGTAAAAGGAGCGCTTAAACGTCGAAATATCTCAAACGGGAAGGAAATGACGGTCAGTTTTCTTCAAAATCGACGAAATCATCGAGATTTGCGAGCTGTTCCGCTTGTTTCGACGGTTAAACGGTTGTTTATTACATTCTGCACGTAAAAAGGAGTAAAAGGAGCGCTTAAACGTCGAAATATCTCAAACGGGAAGGAAATGACGGTCAGTTTTCATCAAAATCGACGAAATCATCGAGATTTGCGAGCTGTTCCGCCTGTTTCGACGGTTTGAACGGTTGTTTATTACATTCTGCACGTAAAAAGGAGTAAAAGGAGCGCTTAAACGTCGAAATATCTCAAACGGGAAGGAAATGACGGTCAGTTTTCATCAAAATCGACGAAATCATCGAGATTTGCGAGCTGTTCCGCTTGTTTCGACGGTTAAACGGTTGTTTATTACATTCTGCACGTAAAAAGGAGTAAAAGGAGCGCTTAAACGTCGAAATATCTCAAACGGGAAGGAAATGACGGTCAGTTTTCATCAAAATCGACGAAATCATCGAGATTTGCGAGCTGTTCCGCTTGTTTCGACGGTTTAAACGGTTGTTTATTACATTCTGCACGTAAAAAGGAGTAAAAGGAGCGCTTAAACGTCGAAATATCTCAAACGGGAAGGAAATGACGGTCAGTTTTCATCAAAATCGACGAAATCATCGAGATTTGCGAGCTGTTCCGCTTGTCTCGACGGTTAAACGGTTGTTTATTACATTCTGCACGTAAAAAGGAGTAAAAGGAGCGCTTAAACGTCGAAATATCTCAAACGGGAAGGAAATGACGGTCAGTTTTCATCAAAATCGACGAAATCATCGAGATTTGCGAGCTGTTCCGCTTGTTTCGACGGTTTAAACGGTTGTTTATTACATTCTGCACGTAAAAAGGAGTAAAAGGAGCGCTTAACCTCGAAATATCTCAAACGGGAAGGAAATGACGTTCAGTTTTCATCAAAATCGACGAAATCATCGAGATTTGCGAGCTGTTCCGCTTGTATCGACGGTTAAACGGTAGTTTATTACATTCTGCACGTAAAAAGGAGTAAAGGGAGCGCTTAAACGTCGAAATATCTCAAACGGGAAAGAAATGACGGTCAGTTTTCTTCAAAATCGACGAAATCATCGAGATTTGCGAGCTGTTCCGCTTGTTTCGACGGTTAAACGGTTGTTTATTACATTCTGCACGTAAAAAGGAGTAAAAGGAGCGCTTAAACGTCGAAATATCTTAAACGGGAAGGAAATGACGGTCAGTTTTCATCAAAATCGACGAAATCATCGAGATTTGCGAGCTGTTCCGCTTGTTTCGACGGTTTAAACGGTTGTTTATTACATTCTGCACGTAAAAAGGAGTAAAAGGAGCGCTTAAACGTCGAAATATCTCAAACGGGAAGGAAATGACGGTCAGTTTTCATCAAAATCGACGAAATCATCGAGATTTGCGAGCTGTTCCGCTTGTATCGACGGTTAAACGGTAGTTTATTACATTCTGCACGTAAAAAGGAGTAAAAGGAGCGCTTAAACGTCGAAATATCTCAAACGGGAAGGAAATGACGGTCAGTTTTCTTCAAAATCGACGAAATCATCGAGATTTGCGAGCTGTTCCGCTTGTTTCGACGGTTAAACGGTTGTTTATTACATTCTGCACGTAAAAAGGAGTAAAAGGAGCGCTTAAACGTCGAAATATCTCAAGCGGGAAGGAAATGACGGTCAGTTTTCATCAAAATCGACGAAATCATCGAGATTTGCGAGCTGTTCCGCTTGTTTCGACGGTTTAAACGGTTGTTTATTACATTCTGCACGTAAAAAGGAGTAAAAGGAGCGCTTAAACGTCGAGATATCTCAAACGGGAAGGAAATGACGGTCAGTTTCTTCAAAATCGACGAAATGATCGAGATTTGCGAGCTGTTCCGCTTGTTTCGACGGTTTAAACGGTTGTTATTACATTCTGCACGTAAAAAGGAGTAAAGGGAGCGCTTAAACGTCGAAATATCTCAAACGGGAAGGAAATGACGGTCAGTTTTCATCAAAATCGACGAAATCATCGAGATTTGCGAGCTGTTCCGCTTGTTTCGACGGTTTAAACGGTTGTTTATTACATTCTGCACGTAAAAAGAGTAAAAGGAGCGCTTAAACGTCGAAATATCTCAAACGGGAAGGAAATGACGGTCAGTTTTCATCAAAATCGACGAAATCATCGAGATTTGCGAGCTGTTCCGCTTGTATCGACGGTTAAACGGTAGTTTATTACATTCTGCACGTAAAAAGGAGTAAAAGGAGCGCTTAAACGTCGAAATATCTCAAACGGGAAGGAAATGACGGTCAGTTTTCATCAAAATCGACGAAATCATCGAGATTTGCGATCTGTTCCGCTTGTTTCGACGGTTAAAAGGTTGTTTATGACATTCTGCACGTAAAAAGGAGTAAAAGGAGCGCTTAAACGTCGAAATATCTCAAACGGGAAGGAAATGACGGTCAGTTTTCATCAAAATCGACGAAATCATCGAGATTTGCGAGCTGTTCCGCTTGTTTCGACGGTTAAACGGTTGTTTATTACATTCTGCACGTAAAAGGAGTAAAAGGAGCGCTTAAACGTCGAAATATCTCAAACGGGAAGGAAATGACGGTCAGTTTTCATCAAAATCGACGAAATCATCGAGATTTGCGAGCTGTTCCGCTTGTTTCGACGGTATAAACGGTTGTTATTACATTCTGCACGTAAAAAGGAGTAAAAGGAGCGCTTAAACGTCGAAATATCTCAAACGGGAAGGAAATGACGGTCAGTTTTCATCAAAATCGACGAAATCATCGAGATTTGCGAGCTGTTCCGCTTGTTTCGACGGTTATACGGTTGTTTATTACATTCTGCACGTAAAAAGGAGTAAAAGGAGCGCTTAAACGTCGAAATATCTCAAACGGGAAGGAAATGACGGACAGTTTTCATCAAAATCGACGAAATCATCGAGATTTGCGAGCTGTTCCGCTTGTTTCGATGGTTAAACGGTTGTTTAGTACATTCTGCACGTAAAAAGGAGTAAAAGGAGCGCTTAAACGTCGAAATATCTCAAACGGGAAGGAAATGACGGTCAGTTTTCATCAAAATCGACGAAATCATCGAGATTTGCGAGCTGTTCCGCTTGTTTCGACGGTTTTAAACGGTTGTTTATGACATTCTGCACGTAAAAAGGAGTAAAAGGATCGCTTAAACGTCGAAATATCTCAAACGGGAAGGAAATGACGGTCAGTTTTCATCAAAATCGACGAAATCATCGAGATTTGCGATCTGTTCCGCTTGTTTCGACGGTTAAAGGTTGTTTATGACATTCTGCACTTAAAAAGGAGTAAAAGGAGCTCTTAAACGTCGAAATATCTCAAACAGGAAGGAAATGACGGTCAGTTTTCTTCAAAATCGACGAAATCATCGAGATTTGCGAGCTGTTCCGCTTGTTTCGACGGTTAAACGGTTGTTTATTACATTCTGCACGTAAAAAGGAGTAAAAGGAGCGCTTAAACGTCGAAATATCTCAAACGGGAAGGAAATGACGGTCAGTTTTCATCAAAATCGACGAAATCATCGAGATTTGCGAGCTGTTCCGCTTGTTTCGACGGTTATACGGTTGTTTATTACATTCTGCACGTAAAAAGGAGTAAAAGGAGCGCTTTAAACGTCGAAATATCTCAAACGGGAAGGAAATGACGGTCAGTTTTCATCAAAATCGACGAAATCATCGAGATTTGCGAGCTGTTCCGCTTGTTTCGACGGTTTAAACGGTTGCTTATTACATTCTGCACTTAAGAAGGAGTAAAAGGAGCTCTTAAACGTCGAAATATCTCAAACGGGAAGGAAATGACGGTCAGTTTTCATCAAAATCGACGAAATCATCGAGATTTGCGAGCTGTTCCGCTTGTTTCGACGGTTTTTAAACGGTTGTTTATTACATTCTGCACGTAAAAAGGAGTAAAAGGAGCGCTTAAACGTCGAAATATCTCAAACGGGAAGGAAATGACGGTCAGTTTTCATCAAAATCGACGAAATCATCGAGATTTGCGAGCTGTTCCGCTTGTTTCGACGGTTTAAACGGTTGTTTATTACATTCTGCACGTAAAAAGGAGTAAAGGGAGCGCTTAAACTTCGAAATATCTCAAGCGGGAAGGAAATGACGGTCAGTTTTCATCAAAATCGACGAAATCATCGAGATTTGCGAGCTGTTCCGCTTGTTTCGACGGTTTAAACGGTTGTTTATTACATTCTGCACGTAAAAAGGAATAAAAGGAGCGCTTAAACGTCGAAATATCTCAAACGGGAAGGAAATGACGGTCAGTTTTCATCAAAATCGACGAAATCATCGAGATTTGCGAGCTGTTCCGCTTGTTTCGACGGTTATACGGTTGTTTATTACATTCTGCACGTAAAAAGGAGTAAAAGGAGCGCTTAAACGTCGAATATCTCAAACGGGAAGGAAATGACGGTCAGTTTTCATCAAATCGACGAAATCATCGAGATTTGCGAGCTGTTCCGCTTGTTTCGATGGTTAAACGGTTGTTTATTACATTCTGCACGTAAAAAGGAGTAAAAGGAGCGCTTAAACGTCGAAATATCTCAAACGGGAAGGAAATGACGGTCAGTTTTCATCAAATCGACGAAATCATCGAGATTTGCGAGCTGTTCCGCTTGTTTCGACGGTTTAAACGGTTGTTTATTACATTCTGCACGTAAAAAGGAGTAAAAGGATCGCTTAAACGTCGAAATATCTCAAACGGGAAGGAAATGACGGTCAGTTTTCATCAAAATCGACGAAATCATCGAGATTTGCGATCTGTTCCGCTTGTTTCGACGGTTAAAAGGTTGTTATGACATTCTGCACGTAAAAAGGAGTAAAAGGAGCGCTTAAACGTCGAAATATCTCAAACGGGAAGGAAATGACGGTCAGTTTTCATCAAAATCGACGAAATCATCGAGATTTGCGAGCTGTTCCGCTTGTTTCGACGGTTAAACGGTTGTTTATTACATTCTGCACGTAAAAAGGAGTAAAGGGAGCGCTTTAAACGTCGAAATATCTCAAGCGGGAAGGAAATGACGGTCAGTTTTCATCAAAATCGACGAAATCATCGAGATTTGCGAAGCTGTTTCGCTTGTTTCGACGGTTAAACGGTTGTTTATTACATTCTGCACGTAAAAAGGAGTAAAAGGAGCGCTTAAACGTCGAAATATCTCAAACGGGAAGGAAATGACGGTCAGTTTTCATCAAAATCGACGAAATCATCGAGATTTGCGAGCTGTTCCGCTTGTTTCGACGGTTAAACGATTGTTTATTACATTCTGCACGTAAAAAGGAGTAAAAGGAGCGCTTAAACGTCGAAATATCTCAAACGGAAGCAAATGACGGTCAGTTTCATCAAAATCGACGAAATCATCGAGATTTGCGATCTGTTCCGCTTGTTTCGACGGTTAAAAGGTTGTTTATGACATTCTGCACGTAAAAAGGAGTAAAAGGAGCGCTTAAACGTCGAAATATCTCAAACGGGAAGGAAATGACGGTCAGTTTTCATCAAAATCGACGAAATCATCGAGATTTGCGAGTTGTTCCGCTTGTTTCGACGGTTAAACGGTTGTTTATTACATTCTGCACGTAAAAAGGAGTAAAGGGAGCGCTTAAACGTCGAAATATCTCAAGCGGGAAGGAAATGACGGTCAGTTTTCATCAAAATCGACGAAATCATCGAGATTTGCGAGCTGTTTCGCTTGTTTCGACGGTTTAAACGGTTGTTTATTACATTCTGCACGTAAAAAGGAGTAAAAGGAGCGCTTAAACGTCGAAATATCTCAAACGGGAAGGAAATGACGGTCAGTTTTCATCAAAATCGACGAAATCATCGAGATTTGCGAACTGTTCCGCTTGTTTCGACGGTTAAACGGTTGCTTATTACATTCTGCACTTAAAAAGGAGTAAAAGGAGCTCTTAAACGTCGAAATATCTCAAACAGGAAGGAAATGACGGTCAGTTTTCTTCAAAATCGACGAAATCATCGAGATTTGCGAGCTGTTCCGCTTGTTTCGACGGTTTTAAACGGTTGTTTATTACATTCTGCACGTAAAAAGGAGTAAAAGGAGCGCTTAAACGTCGAAATATCTCAAACGGGAAGGAAATGACGGTCAGTTTTCATCAAAATCGACGAAATCATCGAGATTTGCGAGCTGTTCCGCTTGTTTCGACGGTTATACGGTTGTTTATTACATTCTGCACGTAAAAAGGAGTAAAAGGAGCGCTTAAACGTCGAAATATCTCAAACGGGAAGGAAATGACGGTCAGTTTTCATCAAAATCGACGAAATCATCGAGATTTGCGAGCTGTTCCGCTTGTTTCGACGGTTAAACGGTTGTTATTACATTCGGCACGTAAAAAGGAGTAAAAGGAGCGCTTAAACGTCGAAATATCTCAAACGGGAAGGAAATCACGGTCAGTTTTCATCAAAATCGACGAAATCATCGAGATTTGCGAGCTGTTCCGCTTGTTTCGACGGTTTAAACGGTTTGCTTATTACATTCTGCACTTAAGAAGGAGTAAAAGGAGCTCTTAAACGTCGAAATATCTCAAACGGGAAGGAAATGACGGTCAGTTTTCATCAAAATCGACGAAATCATCGAGATTTGCGAGCTGTTCCGCTTGTTTCGACGGTTAAACGGTTGTTTATTACATTCTGCACGTAAAAAGGAGTAAAGGGAGCGCTTAAACGTCGAAATATCTCAAGCGGGAAGGAAATGACGGTCAGTTTTCATCAAAATCGACGAAATCATCGAGATTTGCGAGCAGTTCCGCTTGTTTCGACGGTTAAACGGTTGTTTATTACATTCTGCACGTAAAAAGGAGTAAAAGGAGCGCTTAAACGTCGAAATATCTCAAACGGGAAGGAAAATGACGGTCAGTTTTCATCAAAATCGACGAAATCATCGAGATTTGCGATCTGTTCCGCTTGTTTCGACGGTTAAAAGGTTGTTTATGACATTCTGCACGTAAAAAGGAGTAAAAGGAGCGCTTTAAACGTCGAAATATCTCAAACGGGAAGGAAATGACGGTCAGTTTTCATCAAAATCGACGAAATCATCGAGATTTGCGAGCTGTTCCGCTTGTTTCGACGGTTAAACGGTTGTTTATTACATTCTGCACGTAAAAAGGAGTAAAAGGAGCGCTTTAAACGTCGAAATATCTCAAACGGGAAGGAAATGACGGTCAGTTTTCATTAAAATCGACGAAATCATCGAGATTTGCGAGCTGTTCCGCTTGTTTCGACGGTTTAAACGGTTGTTTATTACATTCTGCACGTAAAAAGGAGTAAAAGGAGCGCTTAAACGTCGAAATATCTCAAACGGGAAGGAAATGACGGTCAGTTTTCATCAAAATCGACGAAATCATCGAGATTTGCGAGCTGTTCCGCTTGTTTCGACGGTTAAACGGTTGTTTATTACATTCTGCACGTAAAAAGGAGTAAAAGGAGCGCTTAAACGTCGAAATATCTCAAACGGGAAGGAAATGAAGGTCAGTTTTCATCAAAATCGACGAAATCATCGAGATTTGCGAGCTGTTCCGCTTGTTTCGACGGTTTAAAAGGTTGTTTATGACATTCTGCACGTAAAAAGGAGTAAAAGGAGCGCTTAAACGTCGAAATATCTCAAACGGGAAGGAAATGACGGTCAGTTTTCATCAAAATCGACGAAATCATCGAGATTTGCGAGCTGTTCCCGACGGTTAAACGGTTGTTTATTACATTCTGCACGTAAAAAGGAGTAAAGGGAGCGCTTAAACGTCGAAATATCTCAAGCGGGAAGGAAATGACGGTCAGTTTTCATCAAAATCGACGAAATCATCAAGGTTTGCGAGCTGTTCCGCTTGTTTCGACGGTTAAACGGTTGTTTATTACATTCTGCACGTAAAAAGGAGTAAAAGGAGCGCTTAAACGTCGAAATATCTCAAACGGGAAGGAAATGACGGTCAGTTTTCATCAAAATCGACGAAATCATCGAGATTTGCGAGCTGTTCCGCTTGTTTCGACGGTTAAACGGTTGTTTATTACATTCTGCACGTAAAAAGGAGTAAAAGGAGCGCTTAAACGTCGAAATATCTCAAACGGGAAGGAAATGAAGGTCAGTTTTCATCAAAATCGACGAAATCATCGAGATTTGCGAGCTGTTCCGCTTGTTTCGACGGTTAAAAGGTTGTTTATGACATTCTGCACGTAAAAAAGAGTAAAAGGAGCGCTTAAACGTCGAAATATCTCAAACGGGAAGGAAATGACGGTCAGTTTTCATCAAAATCGACGAAATCATCGAGATTTGCGAGCTGTTCCGCTTGTTTCGACGGTTAAACGGTTGTTTATTACATTCTGCACGTAAAAAGGAGTAAAGGGAGCGCTTAAACGTCGAAATATCTCAAGCGGGAAGGAAATGACGGTCAGTTTTCATCAAAATCGACGAAATCATCGAGATTTGCGAGCTGTTTCGCTTGTTTCGACGGTTAAACGGTTGTTTATTACATTCTGCACGTAAAAAGGAGTAAAAGGAGCGCTTAAACGTCGAAATATCTCAAACGGGAAGGAAATGACGGTCAGTTTTCATCAAAATCGACGAAATCATCGAGATTTGCGAGCTGTTCCGCTTGTTTCGACGGTTAAACGATTGTTTATTACATTCTGCACGTAAAAAGGAGTAAAAGGAGCGCTTAAACGTCGAAATATCTCAAACGGGAAGGAAATCACGGTCAGTTTTCATCAAAATCGACGAAATCATCGAGATTTGCGAGCTGTTCCGCTTGTTTCGACGGTTATACGGTTGTTTATTACATTCTGCACGTAAAAAGGAGTAAAGGGAGCGCTTAAACGTCGAAATATCTCAAGCGGGAAGGAAATGACGGTCAGTTTTCATCAAAATCGACGAAATCATCGAGATTTGCGAGCTGTTTCGCTTGTTTCGACGGTTAAACGGTTGTTTATTACATTCTGCACGTAAAAAGGAGTAAAAGGAGCGCTTAAACGTCGAAATATCTCAAACGGGAAGGAAATGACGGTCAGTTTTCATCAAAATCGACGAAATCATCGAGATTTGCGAGCTGTTCCGCTTGTTTCGACGGTTATACGGTTGTTTATTACATTCTGCACGTAAAAAGGAGTAAAGGGAGCGCTTAAACGTCGAAATATCTCAAGCGGGAAGGAAATGACGGTCAGTTTTCATCAAAATCGACGAAATCATCGAGATTTGCGAGCTGTTTCGCTTGTTTCGACGGTTAAACGGTTGTTTATTACATTCTGCACGTAAAAAGGAGTAAAAGGAGCGCTTAAACGTCGAAATATCTCAAACGGGAAGGAAATGACGGTCAGTTTTCATCAAAATCGACGAAATCATCGAGATTTGCGAGCTGTTCCGCTTGTTTCGACGGTTAAACGATTGTTTATTACATTCTGCACGTAAAAAGGAGTAAAAGGAGCGCTTAAACGTCGAAATATCTCAAACGGGAAGGAAATCACGGTCAGTTTTCATCAAAATCGACGAAATCATCGAGATTTGCGAGCTGTTCCGCTTGTTTCGACGGTTATACGGTTGTTTATTACATTCTGCACGTAAAAAGGAGTAAAAGGAGCGCTTAAACGTCGAAATATCTCAAGCGGGAAGGAAATGACGGTCAGTTTTCATCAAAATCGACGAAATCATCGAGATTTGCGAGCTGTTTCGCTTGTTTCGACGGTTAAACGGTTGTTTATTACATTCTGCACGTAAAAAGGAGTAAAAGGAGCGCTTAAACGTCGAAATATCTCAAACGGGAAGGAAATGACGGTC
Source organism: Bombus flavifrons (assembly GCF_040668555.2). Classification (NCBI taxonomy): domain Eukaryota; kingdom Metazoa; phylum Arthropoda; class Insecta; order Hymenoptera; family Apidae; genus Bombus; species Bombus flavifrons. The sequence goes on from NW_027184934.1 coordinate 14,261, forward strand.
AGTTTTCATCAAAATCGACGAAATCATCGAGATTTGCGAGCTGTTCCGCTTGTTTCGACGGTTAAACGATTGTTTATTACATTCTGCACGTAAGAAGGAGTAAAAGGAGCGCTTAAACGTCGAAATATCTCAAACGGGAAGGAAATCACGGTCAGTTTTCATCAAAATCGACGAAATCATCGAGATTTGCGAGCTGTTCCGCTTGTTTCGACGGTTAAACGGTTGTTTATTACATTCTGCACGTAAAAAGGAGTAAAGGGAGCGCTTAAACGTCGAAATATCTCAAACGGGAAGGAAATGACGGTCAGTTTTCATCAAAATCGACGAAATCATCGAGATTTGCGATCTGTTCCGCTTGTTTCGACGGTTAAAAGGTTGTTTATGACATTCTGCACGTAAAAAGGAGTAAAAGGAGCGCTTAAACGTCGAAATATCTCAAACGGGAAGGAAATGACGGTCAGTTTTCATCAAAATCGACGAAATCATCGAGATTTGCGAGCTGTTCCGCTTGTTTCGACGGTTAAACGGTTGCTTATTACATTCTGCACTTAAGAAGGAGTAAAAGGAGCTCTTAAACGTCGAAATATCTCAAACGGGAAGGAAATGACGGTCAGTTTTCATCAAAATCGACGAAATCATCGAGATTTGCGAGCTGTTCCGCTTGTTTCGACGGTTAAACGGTCGTTTATTACATTCTGCACGTAAAAAGGAGTAAAGGGAGCGCTTAAACGTCGAAATATCTCAAGCGGGAAGGAAATGACGGTCAGTTTTCATCAAAATCGACGAAATCATCGAGCTTTGCGAGCTGTTCCGCTTGTTTCGACGGTTAAACGGTTGTTTATTACATTCTGCACGTAAAAAGGAGTAAAAGGAGCGCTTAAACGTCGAAATATCTCAAACGGGAAGGAAATGACGGTCAGTTTTCATCAAAATCGACGAAATCATCGAGATTTGCGAGCTGTTCCGCTTGTTTCGACGGTTATACGGTTGTTTATTACATTCTGCACGTAAAAAGGAGTAAAAGGAGCGCTTAAACGTCGAAATATCTCAAACGGGAAGGAAATGACGGTCAGTTTTCATCAAAATCGACGAAATCATCGAGATTTGCGAGCTGTTCCGCTTGTTTCGACGGTTAAACGATTGTTTATTACATTCTGCACGTAAAAAGGAGTAAAAGGAGCGCTTAAACGTCGAAATATCTCAAACGGGAAGGAAATCACGGTCAGTTTTCATCAAAATCGACGAAATCATCGAGATTTGCGAGCTGTTCCGCTTGTTTCGACGGTTATACGGTTGTTTATTACATTCTGCACGTAAAAAGGAGTAAAAGGAGCGCATAAACGTCGAAATATCTCAAACGGGAAGGAAATGACGGTCAGTTTTCATCAAAATCGACGAAATCATCGAGATTTGCGAGCTGTTCCGCTTGTTTCGACGGTTAAACGGTTGTTTATTACATTCTGCACGTAAAAAGGAGTAAAGGGAGCGCTTAAACGTCGAAATATCTCAAGCGGGAAGGAAATGACGGTCAGTTTTCATCAAAATCGACGAAATCATCGAGATTTGCGAGCTGTTCCGCTTGTTTCGACGGTTAAACGGTTGTTTATTACATTCTGCACGTAAAAAGGAGTAAAAGGAGCGCTTAAACGTCGAAATATCTCAAACGGGAAGGAAATGACGGTCAGTTTTCATCAAAATCGACGAAATCATCGAGATTTGCGAGCTGTTCCGCTTGTTTCGACGGTTAAACGATTGTTTATTACATTCTGCACGTAAAAAGGAGTAAAAGGAGCGCTTAAACGTCGAAATATCTCAAACGGGAAGGAAATCACGGTCAGTTTTCATCAAAATCGACGAAATCATCGAGATTTGCGAGCTGTTCCGCTTGTTTCGACGGTTATACGGTTGTTTATTACATTCTGCACGTAAAAAGGAGTAAAAGGAGCGCTTAAACGTCGAAATATCTCAAACGGGAAGGAAATGACGGTCAGTTTTCATCAAAATCGACGAAATCATCGAGTTTTGGAGCTGTTCCGCTTATTTCGACGGTTAAACGGTTGTATATTACATTCTGCACGTAAAAAGGAGTAAAAGGAGCGCTTAAACGTCGAAATATCTCAAACGGGAAGGAAATGACGGTCAGTTTTCATCAAAATCGACGAAATCATCGAGATTTGCGAGCTGTTCCGCTTGTTTCGACGGTTAAACGGTTGTTTATTACATTCTGCACGTAAAAAGGAGTAAAAGGAGCGCTTAAACGTCGAAATATCTCAAACGGGAAGGAAATGACGGTCAGTTTTCATCAAAATCGACGAAATCATCGAGATTTGCGAGCTGTTCCGCTTGTTTCGACGGTTAAACGGTTGTTTACTACATTCTGCACGTAAAAAGGAGTAAAAGGAGCGCTTAAACGTCGAAATATCTCAAACGGGAAGGAAATGACGGTCAGTTTTCATCAAAATCGACGAAATCATCGAGATTTGCGAGCTGTTCCGCTTGTTTCGACGGTTAAACGATTGTTTATTACATTCTGCACGTAAAAAGGAGTAAAAGGAGCGCTTAAACGTCGAAATATCTCAAACGGGAAGGAAATCACGGTCAGTTTTCATCAAAATCGACGAAATCATCGAGATTTGCGAGCTGTTCCGCTTGTTTCGACGGTTAAACGGTTGTTTATTACATTCTGCACGTAAAAAGGAGTAAAGGGAGCGCTTAAGCGTCGAAATATCTCAAACGGGAAGGAAATGACGGTCAGTTTTCATCAAAATCGACGAAATCATCGAGATTTGCGAGCTGTTCCGCTTGTTTCGATGGTTAAACGGTTGTTTATTACATTCTGCACGTAAAAAGGAGTAAAAGGAGCGCTTAAACGTCGAAATATCTCAAACGGGAAGGAAATGACGGTCAGTTTTCATCAAAATCGACGAAATCATCGAGATTTGCGAGCTGTTCCGCTTGTTTCGACGGTTAAACGGATGTTTATTACATTCTGCACGTAAAAAGGAGTAAAGGGAGCGCTTAAACGTCGAAATATCTCAAACGGGAAGGAAATGACGGTCAGTTTTCATCAAAATCGACGAAATCATCGAGATTTGCGAGCTGTTCCGCTTGTTTCGATGGTTAAACGGTTGTTTATTACATTCTGCACGTAAAAAGGAGTAAAAGGAGCGCTTAAACGTCGAAATATCTCAAACGGGAAGGAAATGACGGTCAGTTTTCATCAAAATCGACGAAATCATCGAGATTTGCGAGCTGTTCCGCTTGTTTCGACGGTTAAACGGTTGTTTATTACATTCTGCACGTAAAAAGGAGTAAAAGGATCGCTTAAACGTCGAAATATCTCAAACGGGAAGGAAATGACGGTCAGTTTTCATCAAAATCGACGAAATCATCGAGATTTGCGAGCTGTTCCGCTTGTTTCGACGGTTAAAAGGTTGTTTATGACATTCTGCACGTAAAAAGGAGTAAAAGGAGCGCTTAAACGTCGAAATATCTCAAACGGGAAGGAAATGACGGTCAGTTTTCATCAAAATCGACGAAATCATCGAGATTTGCGAGCTGTTCCGCTTGTTTCGACGGTTAAACGGTTGTTTATTACATTCTGCACGTAAAAAGGAGTAAAGGGAGCGCTTAAACGTCGAAATATCTCAAACGGGAAGGAAATCACGGTCAGTTTTCATCAAAATCGACGAAATCATCGAGATTTGCGAGCTGTTCCGCTTGTTTCGACGGTTAAACGGTTGCTTATTACATTCTGCACTTAAAAAGGAGTAAAAGGAGCTCTTAAACGTCGAAATATCTCAAACGGGAAGGAAATGACGGTCAGTTTTCTTCAAAATCGACGAAATCATCGAGATTTGCGAGCTGTTCCGCTTGTTTCGACGGTTAAACGGCTGTTTATTACATTCTGCACGTAAAAAGGAGTAAAGGGAGAGCTTAAACGTCGAAATATCTCAAGCGGGAAGGAAATGACGGTCAGTTTTCATCAAAATCGACTAAATCATCGAGATTTGCGAGCTGTTCCGCTTGTTTCGACGGTTAAACGGTTGTTTATTACATTCTGCACGTAAAAAGGAGTAAAAGGAGCGCTTAAACGTCGAAATATCTCAAACGGGAAGGAAATGACGGTCAGTTTTCATCAAAATCGACGAAATCATCGAGATTTGCGAGCTGTTCCGCTTGTTTCGACGGTTAAACGGTTGTTTATTACATTCTGCACGTAAAAAGGAGTAAAAGGAGCGCTTAAACGTCGAAATATCTCAAACGGGAAGGAAATGACGGTCAGTTTTCATCAAAATCGACGAAATCATCGAGATTTGCGAGCTGTTCCGCTTGTTTCGACGGTTATACGGTTGTTTATTACATTCTGCACGTAAAAAGGAGTAAAAGGAGCGCTTAAACGTCGAAATATCTCAAACGGGAAGGAAATGACGGTCAGTTTTCATCAAAATCGACGAAATCATCGAGATTTGCGAGCTGTTCCGCTTGTTTCGACGGTTAAACGGTTGTTTATTACATTCTGCACGTAAAAAGGAGTAAAGGGAGCGCTTAAACGTCGAAATATCTCAAACGGGAAGGAAATGACGGTCAGTTTTCATCAAAATCGACGAAATCATCGAGATTTGCGAGCTGTTCCGCTTGTTTCGATGGTTAAACGGTTGTTTATTACATTCTGCACGTAAAAAGGAGTAAAGGGAGCGCTTAAACGTCGAAATATCTCAAGCGGGAAGGAAATGACGGTCAGTTTTCTTCAAAATTGACGAAATCATCGAGATTTGCGAGCTGTTCCGCTTGTTTCGACGGTTAAACGGCTGTTTATTACATTCTGCACGTAAAAAGGAGTAAAGGGAGAGCTTAAACGTCGAAATATCTCAAGCGGGAAGGAAATGACGGTCAGTTTTCATCAAAATCGACTAAATCATCGAGATTTGCGAGCTGTTCCGCTTGTTTCGACGGTTAAACGGTTGTTTATTACATTCTGCACGTAAAAAGGAGTAAAAGGAGCGCTTAAACGTCGAAATATCTCAAACGGGAAGGAAATGACGGTCAGTTTTCATCAAAATCGACGAAATCATCGAGATTTGCGAGCTGTTCCGCTTGTTTCGACGGTTAAACGGTTGTTTATTACATTCTGCACGTAAAAAGGAGTAAAAGGAGCGCTTAAACGTCGAAATATCTCAAACGGGAAGGAAATGACGGTCAGTTTTCATCAAAATCGACGAAATCATCGAGATTTGCGAGCTGTTCCGCTTGTTTCGACGGTTAAAAGGTTGTTTATGACATTCTGCACGTAAAAAGGAGTAAAAGGAGCGCTTAAACGTCGAAATATCTCAAACGGGAAGGAAATGACGGTCAGTTTTCATCAAAATCGACGAAATCATCGAGATTTGCGAGCTGTTCCGCTTGTTTCGACGGTTAAACGGTTGTTTATTACATTCTGCACGTAAAAAGGAGTAAAGGGAGCGCTTAACGTCGAAATATCTCAAACGGGAAGGAAATGACGGTCAGTTTTCTTCAAAATCGATGAAATCATCGAGATTTGCGAGCTGTTCCGCTTGTTTCGACGGTTAAACGGCTGTTTATTACATTCTGCACGTAAAAAGGAGTAAAGGGAGAGCTTAAACGTCGAAATATCTCAAGCGGGAAGGAAATGACGGTCAGTTTTCATCAAAATCGACTAAATCATCGAGATTTGCGAGCTGTTCCGCTTGTTTCGACGGTTAAACGGTTGTTTATTACATTCTGCACGTAAAAAGGAGTAAAAGGAGCGCTTAAACGTCGAAATATCTCAAACGGGAAGGAAATGACGGTCAGTTTTCATCAAAATCGACGAAATCATCGAGATTTGCGAGCTGTTCCGCTTGTTTCGACGGTTAAACGGTTGTTTATTACATTCTGCACGTAAAAAGGAGTAAAAGGAGCGCTTAAACGTCGAAATATCTCAAACGGGAAGGAAATGACGGTCAGTTTTCATCAAAATCGACGAAATCATCGAGATTTGCGAGCTGTTCCGCTTGTTTCGACGGTTATACGGTTGTTTATTACATTCTGCACGTAAAAAGGAGTAAAAGGAGCGCTTAAACGTCGAAATATCTCAAACGGGAAGGAAATGACGGTCAGTTTTCATCAAAATCGACGAAATCATCGAGATTTGCGAGCTGTTCCGCTTGTTTCGACGGTTAAACGGTTGTTTATTACATTCTGCACGTAAAAAGGAGTAAAGGGAGCGCTTAAACGTCGAAATATCTCAAACGGGAAGGAAATGACGGTCAGTTTTCATCAAAATCGACGAAATCATCGAGATTTGCGAGCTGTTCCGCTTGTTTCGACGGTTTAAACGGTTGTTTATTACATTCTGCACGTAAAAAGGAGTAAAAGGATCGCTTAAACGTCGAAATATCTCAAACGGGAAGCAAATGACGGTCAGTTTTCATCAAAATCGACGAAATCATCGAGATTTGCGAGCTGTTCCGCTTGTTTCGACGGTTATACGGTTGTTTATTACATTCTGCACGTAAAAAGGAGTAAAAGGAGCGCTTAAACGTCGAAATATCTCAAACGGGAAGGAAATGACGGTCAGTTTTCATCAAAATCGACGAAATCATCGAGATTTGCGAGCTGTTCCGCTTGTTTCGACGGTTAAACGGTTGTTTATTACATTCTGCACGTAAAAAGGAGTAAAGGGAGCGCTTAAACGTCGAAATATCTCAAACGGGAAGGAAATGACGGTCAGTTTTCATCAAAATCGACGAAATCATCGAGATTTGCGAGCTGTTCCGCTTGTTTCGATGGTTAAACGGTTGTTTATTACATTCTGCACGTAAAAAGGAGTAAAGGGAGCGCTTAAACGTCGAAATATCTCAAGCGGGAAGGAAATGACGGTCAGTTTTCTTCAAAATTGACGAAATCATCGAGATTTGCGAGCTGTTCCGCTTGTTTCGACGGTTTAAACGGCTGTTTATTACATTCTGCACGTAAAAAGGAGTAAAGGGAGAGCTTAAACGTCGAAATATCTCAAGCGGGAAGGAAATGACGGTCAGTTTTCATCAAAATCGACTAAATCATCGAGATTTGCGAGCTGTTCCGCTTGTTTCGACGGTTAAACGGTTGTTTATTACATTCTGCACGTAAAAAGGAGTAAAAGGAGCGCTTAAACGTCGAAATATCTCAAACGGGAAGGAAATGACGGTCAGTTTTCATCAAAATCGACGAAATCATCGAGATTTGCGAGCTGTTCCGCTTGTTTCGACGGTTAAACGGTTGTTTATTACATTCTGCACGTAAAAAGGAGTAAAAGGAGCGCTTAAACGTCGAAATATCTCAAACGGGAAGGAAATGACGGTCAGTTTTCATCAAAATCGACGAAATCATCGAGATTTGCGAGCTGTTCCGCTTGTTTCGACGGTTAAAAGGTTGTTTATGACATTCTGCACGTAAAAAGGAGTAAAAGGAGCGCTTAAACGTCGAAATATCTCAAACGGGAAGGAAATGACGGTCAGTTTTCATCAAAATCGACGAAATCATCGAGATTTGCGAGCTGTTCCGCTTGTTTCGACGGTTAAACGGTTGTTTATTACATTCTGCACGTAAAAAGGAGTAAAGGGAGCGCTTAAACGTCGAAATATCTCAAACGGGAAGGAAATGACGGTCAGTTTTCTTCAAAATCGACGAAATCATCGAGATTTGCGAGCTGTTCCGCTTGTTTCGACGGTTAAACGGCTGTTTATTACATTCTGCACGTAAAAAGGAGTAAAGGGAGAGCTTAAACGTCGAAATATCTCAAGCGGGAAGGAAATGACGGTCAGTTTTCATCAAAATCGACTAAATCATCGAGATTTGCGAGCTGTTCCGCTTGTTTCGACGGTTAAACGGTTGTTTATTACATTCTGCACGTAAAAAGGAGTAAAAGGAGCGCTTAAACGTCGAAATATCTCAAACGGGAAGGAAATGACGGTCAGTTTTCATCAAAATCGACGAAATCATCGAGATTTGCGAGCTGTTCCGCTTGTTTCGACGGTTAAACGGTTGTTTATTACATTCTGCACGTAAAAAGGAGTAAAAGGAGCGCTTAAACGTCGAAATATCTCAAACGGGAAGGAAATGACGGTCAGTTTTCATCAAAATCGACGAAATCATCGAGATTTGCGAGCTGTTCCGCTTGTTTCGACGGTTATACGGTTGTTTATTACATTCTGCACGTAAAAAGGAGTAAAAGGAGCGCTTAAACGTCGAAATATCTCAAACGGGAAGGAAATGACGGTCAGTTTTCATCAAAATCGACGAAATCATCGAGATTTGCGAGCTGTTCCGCTTGTTTCGACGGTTAAACGGTTGTTTATTACATTCTGCACGTAAAAAGGAGTAAAGGGAGCGCTTAAACGTCGAAATATCTCAAACGGGAAGGAAATGACGGTCAGTTTTCATCAAAATCGACGAAATCATCGAGATTTGCGAGCTGTTCCGCTTGTTTCGATGGTTAAACGGTTGTTTATTACATTCTGCACGTAAAAAGGAGTAAAAGGAGCGCTTAAACGTCGAAATATCTCAAACGGGAAGGAAATGACGGTCAGTTTTCATCAAAATCGACGAAATCATCGAGATTTGCGAGCTGTTCCGCTTGTTTCGACGGTTAAACGGTTGTTTATGACATTCTGCACGTAAAAAGGAGTAAAAGGAGCGCTTAAACGTCGAAATATCTCAAACGGGAAGGAAATGACGGTCAGTTTTCATCAAAATCGACGAAATCATCGAGATTTGCGAGCTGTTCGGCTTGTTTCGACGGTTAAACGGTTGTTTATTACATTCTGCACGTAAAAAGGAGTAAAGGGAGCGCTTAAACGTCGAAATATCTCAAGCGGGAAGGAAATGACGGTCAGTTTTCATCAAAATCGACGAAATCATCGAGATTTGCGAGCTGTTCCGCTTGTTTCGACGGTTAAACGGTTGTTTATTACATTCTGCACGTAAAAAGGAGTAAAGGGAGCGATTAAACGTCGAAATATCTCAAACGGGAAGGAAATGACGGTCAGTTTTCGTCAAAATCGACGAAATCATCGAGATTTGCGAGCTGTTCCGCTTGTTTCGATGGTTAAACGGTTGTTTATTACATTCTGCACGTAAAAAGGAGTAAAAGGAGCGCTTAAACGTCGAAATATCTCAAACGGGAAGGAAATGACGGTCAGTTTTCATCAAAATCGACGAAATCATCGAGATTTGCGAGCTGTTCCGCTTGTTTCGACGGTTAAACGGTTGTTTATTACATTCTGCACGTAAAAAGGAGTAAAAGGATCGCTTAAACGTCGAAATATCTCAAACGGGAAGCAAATGACGGTCAGTTTTCATCAAAATCGACGAAATCATCGAGATTTGCGATCTGTTCCGCTTGTTTCGACGGTTAAAAGGTTGTTTATGACATTCTGCACGTAAAAAGGAGTAAAAGGAGCGCTTAAACGTCGAAATATCTCAAACGGGAAGGAAATGACGGTCAGTTTTCATCAAAATCGACGAAATCATCGAGATTTGCGAGCTGTTCCGCTTGTTTCGACGGTTAAACGGTTGTTTATTACATTCTGCACGTAAAAAGGAGTAAAGGGAGCGCTTAAACGTCGAAATATCTCAAGCGGGAAGGATATGACGGTCAGTTTTCATCAAAATCGACGAAATCATCGAGATTTGCGAGCTGTTCCGCTTGTTTCGACGGTTAAACGATTGTTTATTACATTCTGCACGTAAAAAGGAGTAAAAGGAGCGCTTAAACGTCGAAATATCTCAAACGGGAAGGAAATCACGGTCAGTTTTCATCAAAATCGACGAAATCATCGAGATTTGCGAGCTGTTCCGCTTGTTTCGACGGTTAAACGGTTGCTTATTACATTCTGCACTTAAAAAGGAGTAAAAGGAGCTCTTAAACGTCGAAATATCTCAAACGGGAAGGAAATGACGGTCAGTTTTCATCAAAATCGACGAAATCATCGAGATTTGCGATCTGTTCCGCTTGTTTCGACGGTTAAAAGGTTGTTTATGACATTCTGCACGTAAAAAGGAGTAAAAGGAGCGCTTAAACGTCGAAATATCTCAAACGGGAAGGAAATGACGGTCAGTTTTCATCAAAATCGACGAAATCATCGAGATTTGCGAGCTGTTCCGCTTGTTTCGACGGTTAAACGGTTGTTTATTACATTCTGCACGTAAAAAGGAGTAAAAGGAGCGCTTAAACGTCGAAATATCTCAAACGGGAAGGAAATGACGGTCAGTTTTCATCAAAATCGACGAAATCATCGAGATTTGCGAGCTGTTCCGCTTGTTTCGACGGTTAAACGGTTGTTTATGACATTCTGCACGTAAAAAGGAGTAAAACGAGCGCTTAAACGTCGAAATATCTCAAACGGGAAGGAAATGACGGTCAGTTTTCATCAAAATCGACGAAATCATCGAGATTTGCGAGCTGTTCCGCTTGTTTCGACGGTTAAACGGTTGTTTATTACATTCTGCACGTAAAAAGGAGTAAAGGGAGCGCTTAAACGTCGAAATATCTCAAGCGGGAAGGAAATGACGGTCAGTTTTCATCAAAATCGACGAAATCATCGAGATTTGCGAGCTGTTCCGCTTGTTTCGACGGTTAAACGGTTGTTTATTACATTCTGCACGTAAAAAGGGGTAAAGGGAGCGCTTAAACGTCGAAATATCTCAAACGGGAAGGAAATGACGGTCAGTTTTCATCAAAATCGACGAAATCATCGAGATTTGCGAGCTGTTCCGCTTGTTTCGATGGTTAAACGGTTGTTTATTACATTCTGCACGTAAAAAGGAGTAAAAGGAGCGCTTAAACGTCGAAATATCTCAAACGGGAAGGAAATGACGGTCAGTTTTCATCAAAATCGACGAAATCATCGAGATTTGCGAGCTGTTCCGCTTGTTTCGACGGTTAAACGGTTGTTTATTACATTCTGCACGTAAAAAGGAGTAAAAGGATCGCTTAAACGTCGAAATATCTCAAACGGGAAGCAAATGACGGTCAGTTTTCATCAAAATCGACGAAATCATCGAGATTTGCGATCTGTTCCGCTTGTTTCGACGGTTAAAAGGTTGTTTATGACATTCTGCACGTAAAAAGGAGTAAAAGGAGCGCTTAAACGTCGAAATATCTCAAACGGGAAGGAAATGACGGTCAGTTTTCATCAAAATCGACGAAATCATCGAGATTTGCGAGCTGTTCCGCTTGTTTCGACGGTTAAACGGTTGTTTATTACATTCTGCACGTAAAAAGGAGTAAAAGGATCGCTTAAACGTCGAAATATCTCAAACGGGAAGCAAATGACGGTCAGTTTTCATCAAAATCGACGAAATCATCGAGATTTGCGATCTGTTCCGCTTGTTTCGACGGTTAAAAGGTTGTTTATGACATTCTGCACGTAAAAAGGAGTAAAAGGAGCGCTTAAACGTCGAAATATCTCAAACGGGAAGGAAATGACGGTCAGTTTTCATCAAAATCGACGAAATCATCGAGATTTGCGAGCTGTTCCGCTTGTTTCGACGGTTAAACGGTTGTTTATTACATTCTGCACGTAAAAAGGAGTAAAAGGAGCGCTTAAACGTCGAAATATCTCAAACGGGAAGGAAATGACGGTCAGTTTTCATCAAAATCGACGAAATCATCGAGATTTGCGAGCTGTTCCGCTTGTTTCGACGGTTAAACGATTGTTTATTACATTCTGCACGTAAAAAGGAGTAAAAGGAGCGCTTAAACGTCGAAATATCTCAAACGGGAAGGAAATCACGGTCAGTTTTCATCAAAATCGACGAAATCATCGAGATTTGCGAGCTGTTCCGCTTGTTTCGACGGTTAAACGGTTGCTTATTACATTCTGCACTTAAAAAGGAGTAAAAGGAGCTCCTAAACGTCGAAATATCTCAAACGGGAAGGAAATGACGGTCAGTTTTCATCAAAATCGACGAAATCATCGAGATTTGCGATCTGTTCCGCTTGTTTCGACGGTTAAAAGGTTGTTTATGACATTCTGCACGTAAAAAGGAGTAAAAGGAGCGCTTAAACGTCGAAATATCTCAAACGGGAAGGAAATGACGGTCAGTTTTCATCAAAATCGACGAAATCATCGAGATTTGCGAGCTGTTCCGCTTGTTTCGACGGTTAAACGGTTGTTTATTACATTCTGCACGTAAAAAGGAGTAAAAGGAGCGCTTAAACGTCGAAATATCTCAAACGGGAAGGAAATGACGGTCAGTTTTCATCAAAATCGACGAAATCATCGAGATTTGCGAGCTGTTCCGCTTGTTTCGATGGTTAAACGGTTGTTTATTACATTCTGCACGTAAAAAGGAGTAAAAGGAGCGCTTAAACGTCTAAATATCTCAAACGGGAAGGAAATGACGGTCAGTTTTCATCAAAATCGACGAAATCATCGAGATTTGCGAGCTGTTCCGCTTGTTTCGACGGTTAAACGGTTGTTTATGACATTCTGCACGTAAAAAGGAGTAAAAGGAGCGCTTAAACGTCGAAATATCTCAAACGGGAAGGAAATGACGGTCAGTTTTCATCAAAATCGACGAAATCATCGAGATTTGCGAGCTGTTCCGCTTGTTTCGACGGTTAAACGGTTGTTTATTACATTCTGCACGTAAAAAGGAGTAAAAGGAGCGCTTAAACGTCGAAATATCTCAAACGGGAAGGAAATGACGGTCAGTTTTCATCAAAATCGACGAAATCATCGAGATTTGCGAGCTGTTCCGCTTGTTTCGACGGTTAAACGGTTGTTTATTACATTCTGCACGTAAAAAGGAGTAAAAGGATCGCTTAAACGTCGAAATATCTCAAACGGGAAGCAAATGACGGTCAGTTTTCATCAAAATCGACGAAATCATCGAGATTTGCGATCTGTTCCGCTTGTTTCGACGGTTAAAAGGTTGTTTATGACATTCTGCACGTAAAAAGGAGTAAAAGGAGCGCTTAAACGTCGAAATATCTCAAACGGGAAGGAAATGACGGTCAGTTTTCATCAAAATCGACGAAATCATCGAGATTTGCGAGCTGTTCCGCTTGTTTCGACGGTTAAACGGTTGTTTATTACATTCTGCACGTAAAAAGGAGTAAAGGGAGCGCTTAAACGTCGAAATATCTCAAGCGGGAAGGATATGACGGTCAGTTTTCATCAAAATCGACGAAACCATCGAGATTTGCGAGCTGTTTCGCTTGTTTCGACGGTTAAACGGTTGTTTATTACATTCTGCACGTAAAAAGGAGTAAAAGGAGCGCTTAAACGTCGAAATATCTCAAACGGGAAGGAAATGACGGTCAGTTTTCATCAAAATCGACGAAATCATCGAGATTTGCGAGCTGTTCCGCTTGTTTCGACGGTTAAACGATTGTTTATTACATTCTGCACGTAAAAAGGAGTAAAAGGAGCGCTTAAACGTCGAAATATCTCAAACGGGAAGGAAATCACGGTCAGTTTTCATCAAAATCGACGAAATCATCGAGATTTGCGAGCTGTTCCGCTTGTTTCGACGGTTAAACGGTTGCTTATTACATTCTGCACTTAAAAAGGAGTAAAAGGAGCTCTTAAACGTCGAAATATCTCAAACGGGAAGGAAATGACGGTCAGTTTTCTTCAAAATCGACGAAATCATCGAGATTTGCGAGCTGTTCCGCTTGTTTCGACGGTTAAACGGCTGTTTATTACATTCTGCACGTAAAAAGGAGTAAAGGGAGAGCTTAAACGTCGAAATATCTCAAGCGGGAAGGAAATGACGGTCAGTTTTCATCAAAATCGACTAAATCATCGAGATTTGCGAGCTGTTCCGCTTGTTTCGACGGTTAAACGGTTGTTTATTACATTCTGCACGTAAAAAGGAGTAAAAGGAGCGCTTAAACGTCGAAATATCTCAAACGGGAAGGAAATGACGGTCAGTTTTCATCAAAATCGACGAAATCATCGAGATTTGCGAGCTGTTCCGCTTGTTTCGACGGTTAAACGGTTGTTTATTACATTCTGCACGTAAAAAGGAGTAAAAGGAGCGCTTAAACGTCGAAATATCTCAAACGGGAAGGAAATGACGGTCAGTTTTCATCAAAATCGACGAAATCATCGAGATTTGCGAGCTGTTCCGCTTGTTTCGACGGTTATACGGTTGTTTATTACATTCTGCACGTAAAAAGGAGTAAAAGGAGCTCTTAAACTTCGAAATATCTCAAACGGGAAGGAAATGACGGTCAGTTTTCATCAAAATCGACGAAATCATCGAGATTTGCGAGCTGTTCCGCTTGTTTCGACGGTTAAACGGTTGTTTATTACATTCTGCACGTAAAAAGGAGTAAAGGGAGCGCTTAAACGTCGAAATATCTCAAACGGGAAGGAAATGACGGTCAGTTTTCATCAAAATCGACGAAATCATCGAGATTTGCGAACTGTTCCGCTTGTTTCGACGGTTAAACGGTTGTTTATTACATTCTGCACGTAAAAAGGAGTAAAAGGAGCGCTTAAACGTCGAAATATCTCAAACGGGAAGGAAATGACGGTCAGTTTTCATCAAAATCGACGAAATCATCGAGATTTGCGAGCTGTTCCGCTTGTTTCGACGGTTAAACGGTTGTTTATTACATTCTGCACGTAAAAAGGAGTAAAAGGAGCGCTTAAACGTCGAAATATCTCAAACGGGAAGGAAATGACGGTCAGTTTTCATCAAAATCGACGAAATCATCGAGATTTGCGAGCTGTTCCGCTTGTTTCGACGGTTAAACGGTTGTTTATTACATTCTGCACGTAAAAAGGAGTAAAAGGAGCGCTTAAACGTCGAAATATCTCAAACGGGAAGAAAATGACGGTCAGTTTTCATCAAAATCGACGAAATCATAGAGATTTGCGAGCTGTTCCGCTTGTTTCGACGGTTATACGGTTGTTTATTACATTCTGCACGTAAAAAGGAGTAAAAGGAGCGCTTAAACGTCGAAATATCTCAAACGGGAAGGAAATGACGGTCAGTTTTCATCAAAATCGACGAAATCATCGAGATTTGCGAGCTGTTCCGCTTGTTTCGACGGTTAAACGGTTGTTTATTACATTCTGCACGTAAAAAGGGGTAAAGGGAGCGCTTAAACGTCGAAATATCTCAAACGGGAAGGAAATGACGGTCAGTTTTCATCAAAATCGACGAAATCATCGAGATTTGCGAGCTGTTCCGCTTGTTTCGATGGTTAAACGGTTGTTTATTACATTCTGCACGTAAAAAGGAGTAAAAGGAGCGCTTAAACGTCGAAATATCTCAAACGGGAAGGAAATGACGGTCAGTTTTCATCAAAATCGACGAAATCATCGAGATTTGCGAGCTGTTCCGCTTGTTTCGACGGTTAAACGGTTGTTTATTACATTCTGCACGTAAAAAGGAGTAAAAGGATCGCTTAAACGTCGAAATATCTCAAACGGGAAGCAAATGACGGTCAGTTTTCATCAAAATCGACGAAATCATCGAGATTTGCGATCTGTTCCGCTTGTTTCGACGGTTAAAAGGTTGTTTATGACATTCTGCACGTAAAAAGGAGTAAAAGGAGCGCTTAAACGTCGAAATATCTCAAACGGGAAGGAAATGACGGTCAGTTTTCATCAAAATCGACGAAATCATCGAGATTTGCGAGCTGTTCCGCTTGTTTCGACGGTTAAACGGTTGTTTATTACATTCTGCACGTAAAAAGGAGTAAAAGGATCGCTTAAACGTCGAAATATCTCAAACGGGAAGCAAATGACGGTCAGTTTTCATCAAAATCGACGAAATCATCGAGATTTGCGATCTGTTCCGCTTGTTTCGACGGTTAAAAGGTTGTTTATGACATTCTGCACGTAAAAAGGAGTAAAAGGAGCGCTTAAACGTCGAAATATCTCAAACGGGAAGGAAATGACGGTCAGTTTTCATCAAAATCGACGAAATCATCGAGATTTGCGAGCTGTTCCGCTTGTTTCGACGGTTAAACGGTTGTTTATTACATTCTGCACGTAAAAAGGAGTAAAAGGAGCGCTTAAACGTCGAAATATCTCAAACGGGAAGGAAATGACGGTCAGTTTTCATCAAAATCGACGAAATCATCGAGATTTGCGAGCTGTTCCGCTTGTTTCGACGGTTAAACGATTGTTTATTACATTCTGCACGTAAAAAGGAGTAAAAGGAGCGCTTAAACGTCGAAATATCTCAAACGGGAAGGAAATCACGGTCAGTTTTCATCAAAATCGACGAAATCATCGAGATTTGCGAGCTGTTCCGCTTGTTTCGACGGTTAAACGGTTGCTTATTACATTCTGCACTTAAAAAGGAGTAAAAGGAGCTCTTAAACGTCGAAATATCTCAAACGGGAAGGAAATGACGGTCAGTTTTCTTCAAAATCGACGAAATCATCGAGATTTGCGAGCTGTTCCGCTTGTTTCGACGGTTAAACGGCTGTTTATTACATTCTGCACGTAAAAAGGAGTAAAGGGAGAGCTTAAACGTCGAAATATCTCAAGCGGGAAGGAAATGACGGTCAGTTTTCATCAAAATCGACTAAATCATCGAGATTTGCGAGCTGTTCCGCTTGTTTCGACGGTTAAACGGTTGTTTATTACATTCTGCACGTAAAAAGGAGTAAAAGGAGCGCTTAAACGTCGAAATATCTCAAACGGGAAGGAAATGACGGTCAGTTTTCATCAAAATCGACGAAATCATCGAGATTTGCGAGCTGTTCCGCTTGTTTCGACGGTTAAACGGTTGTTTATTACATTCTGCACGTAAAAAGGAGTAAAAGGAGCGCTTAAACGTCGAAATATCTCAAACGGGAAGGAAATGACGGTCAGTTTTCATCAAAATCGACGAAATCATCGAGATTTGCGAGCTGTTCCGCTTGTTTCGACGGTTATACGGTTGTTTATTACATTCTGCACGTAAAAAGGAGTAAAAGGAGCTCTTAAACTTCGAAATATCTCAAACGGGAAGGAAATGACGGTCAGTTTTCATCAAAATCGACGAAATCATCGAGATTTGCGAGCTGTTCCGCTTGTTTCGACGGTTAAACGGTTGTTTATTACATTCTGCACGTAAAAAGGAGTAAAGGGAGCGCTTAAACGTCGAAATATCTCAAACGGGAAGGAAATGACGGTCAGTTTTCATCAAAATCGACGAAATCATCGAGATTTGCGAACTGTTCCGCTTGTTTCGACGGTTAAACGGTTGTTTATTACATTCTGCACGTAAAAAGGAGTAAAAGGAGCGCTTAAACGTCGAAATATCTCAAACGGGAAGGAAATGACGGTCAGTTTTCATCAAAATCGACGAAATCATCGAGATTTGCGAGCTGTTCCGCTTGTTTCGACGGTTAAACGGTTGTTTATTACATTCTGCACGTAAAAAGGAGTAAAAGGAGCGCTTAAACGTCGAAATATCTCAAACGGGAAGGAAATGACGGTCAGTTTTCATCAAAATCGACGAAATCATCGAGATTTGCGAGCTGTTCCGCTTGTTTCGACGGTTAAACGGTTGTTTATTACATTCTGCACGTAAAAAGGAGTAAAAGGAGCGCTTAAACGTCGAAATATCTCAAACGGGAAGAAAATGACGGTCAGTTTTCATCAAAATCGACGAAATCATAGAGATTTGCGAGCTGTTCCGCTTGTTTCGACGGTTATACGGTTGTTTATTACATTCTGCACGTAAAAAGGAGTAAAAGGAGCGCTTAAACGTCGAAATATCTCAAACGGGAAGGAAATGACGGTCAGTTTTCATCAAAATCGACGAAATCATCGAGATTTGCGAGCTGTTCCGCTTGTTTCGATGGTTAAACGGTTGTTTATTACATTCTGCACGTAAAAAGGAGTAAAAGGAGCGCTTAAACGTCGAAATATCTCAAACGGGAAGGAAATGACGGTCAGTTTTCATCAAAATCGACGAAATCATCGAGATTTTCGAGCTGTTCCGCTTGTTTCGACGGTTAAACGGTTGTTTATTACATTCTGCACGTAAAAAGGAGTAAAAGGAGCGCTTAAACGTCGAAATATCTCAAACGGGAAGGAAATGACGGTCAGTTTTCATCAAAATCGACGAAATCATCGAGATTTGCGAGCTGTTCCGCTTGTTTCGACGGTTAAACGGTTGTTTATTACATTCTGCACGTAAAAAGGAGTAAAAGGAGCGCTTAAACGTCGAAATATCTCAAACGGGAAGGAAATGACGGTCAGTTTTCATCAAAATCGACGAAATCATCGAGATTTTCGAGCTGTTCCGCTTGTTTCGACGGTTAAACGGTTGTTTATTACATTCTGCACGTAAAAAGGAGTAAAGGGAGCGCTTAATCGACGAAATATCTCAAGCGGGAAGGAAATGACGGTCAGTTTTCTTCAAAATCGACGAAATCATCGAGATTTGCGAGCTGTTCCGCTTGTTTCGACGGTTAAACGGTTGTTTATTACATTCTGCACGTAAAAAGGAGTAAAAGGAGCGCTTAAACGTCGAAATATCTCAAACGGGAAGGAAATGACGGTCAGTTTTCATCAAAATCGACGAAATCATCGAGATTTGCGAGCTGTTCCGCTTGTTTCGACGGTTAAACGGTTGTTTATTACATTCTGCACGTAAAAAGGAGTAAAAGGAGCGCTTAAACGTCGAAATATCTCAAACGGGAAGGAAATGACGGTCTGTTTTCATCAAAATCGACGTAATCATCGAGATTTGCGATCTGTTCCGCTTGTTTCGACGGTTAAACGGTTGTTTGTTACATTCTGCACGTAAAAAGGAGTAAAAGGAGCGCTTAAACGTCGAAATATCTCAAACGGGAAGGAAATGACGGTCAGTTTTCATCAAAATCGACGAAATCATCGAGATTTGCGAGCTGTTCCGCTTGTTTCGACGGTTAAACGGTTGTTTATTACATTCTGCACGTAAAAAGGAGTAAAAGGAGCGCTTAAACGTCGAAATATCTCAAACGGGAAGGAAATGACGGTCAGTTTTCTTCAAAATCGACGAAATCATCGAGATTTGCGAGCTGTTTCGCTTGTTTCGACGGTTAAACGGTTGTTTATTACATTCTGCACGTAAAAAGGAGTAAAAGGAGCGCTTAAACGTCGAAATATCTCAAACGGGAAGGAAATGACGGTCAGTTTTCATCAAAATCGACGAAATCATCGAGATTTGCGAGCTGTTCCGCTTGTTTCGACGGTTAAACGGTTGTTTATTACATTCTGCACGTAAAAAGGAGTAAAAGGAGCGCTTAAACGTCGAAATATCTCAAACGGGAAGGAAATGACGGTCAGTTTTCATCAAAATCGACGAAATCATCGAGATTTGCGAGCTGTTCCGCTTGTTTCGACGGTTAAACGGTTGTTTATGACATTCTGCACGTAAAAAGGAGTAAAAGGAGCGCTTAAACGTCGAAATATCTCAAACGGGAAGGAAATGACGGTCAGTTTTCATCAAAATCGACGAAATCATCGAGATTTGCGAGCTGTTCCGCTTGTTTCGACGGTTAAACGGTTGTTTATTACATTCTGCACGTAAAAAGGAGTAAAAGGAGCGCTTAAACGTCGAAATATCTCAAACGGGAAGGAAATGACGGTCAGTTTTCATCAAAATCGACGAAATCATCGAGATTTGCGAGCTGTTCCGCTTGTTTCGACGGTTAAACGGTTGTTTATTACATTCTGCACGTAAAAAGGAGTAAAAGGATCGCTTAAACGTCGAAATATCTCAAACGGGAAGCAAATGACGGTCAGTTTTCATCAAAATCGACGAAATCATCGAGATTTGCGATCTGTTCCGCTTGTTTCGACGGTTAAAAGGTTGTTTATGACATTCTGCACGTAAAAAGGAGTAAAAGGAGCGCTTAAACGTCGAAATATCGCAAACGGGAAGGAAATGACGGTCAGTTTTCATCAAAATCGACGAAATCATCGAGATTTGCGAGCTGTTCCGCTTGTTTCGACGGTTAAACGGTTGTTTATTACATTCTGCACGTAAAAAGGAGTAAAGGGAGCGCTTAAACGTCGAAATATCTCAAGCGGGAAGGATATGACGGTCAGTTTTCATCAAAATCGACGAAACCATCGAGATTTGCGAGCTGTTTCGCTTGTTTCGACGGTTAAACGGTTGTTTATTACATTCTGCACGTAAAAAGGAGTAAAAGGAGCGCTTAAACGTCGAAATATCTCAAACGGGAAGGAAATGACGGTCAGTTTTCATCAAAATCGACGAAATCATCGAGATTTGCGAGCTGTTCCGCTTGTTTCGACGGTTAAACGATTGTTTATTACATTCTGCACGTAAAAAGGAGTAAAAGGAGCGCTTAAACGTCGAAATATCTCAAACGGGAAGGAAATCACGGTCAGTTTTCATCAAAATCGACGAAATCATCGAGATTTGCGAGCTGTTCCGCTTGTTTCGACGGTTAAACGGTTGCTTATTACATTCTGCACTTAAAAAGGAGTAAAAGGAGCTCTTAAACGTCGAAATATCTCAAACGGGAAGGAAATGACGGTCAGTTTTCTTCAAAATCGACGAAATCATCGAGATTTGCGAGCTGTTCCGCTTGTTTCGACGGATAAACGGCTGTTTATTACATTCTGCACGTAAAAAGGAGTAAAGGGAGAGCTTAAACGTCGAAATATCTCAAGCGGGAAGGAAATGACGGTCAGTTTTCATCAAAATCGACTAAATCATCGAGATTTGCGAGCTGTTCCGCTTGTTTCGACGGTTAAACGGTTGTTTATTACATTCTGCACGTAAAAAGGAGTAAAAGGAGCGCTTAAACGTCGAAATATCTCAAACGGGAAGGAAATGACGGTCAGTTTTCATCAAAATCGACGAAATCATCGAGATTTGCGAGCTGTTCCGCTTGTTTCGACGGTTAAACGGTTGTTTATTACATTCTGCACGTAAAAAGGAGTAAAAGGAGCGCTTAAACGTCGAAATATCTCAAACGGGAAGGAAATGACGGTCAGTTTTCATCAAAATCGACGAAATCATCGAGATTTGCGAGCTGTTCCGCTTGTTTCGACGGTTATACGGTTGTTTATTACATTCTGCACGTAAAAAGGAGTAAAAGGAGCTCTTAAACTTCGAAATATCTCAAACGGGAAGGAAATGACGGTCAGTTTTCATCAAAATCGACGAAATCATCGAGATTTGCGAGCTGTTCCGCTTGTTTCGACGGTTAAACGGTTGTTTATTACATTCTGCACGTAAAAAGGAGTAAAGGGAGCGCTTAAACGTCGAAATATCTCAAACGGGAAGGAAATGACGGTCAGTTTTCATCAAAATCGACGAAATCATCGAGATTTGCGAACTGTTCCGCTTGTTTCGACGGTTAAACGGTTGTTTATTACATTCTGCACGTAAAAAGGAGTAAAAGGAGCGCTTAAACGTCGAAATATCTCAAACGGGAAGGAAATGACGGTCAGTTTTCATCAAAATCGACGAAATCATCGAGATTTGCGAGCTGTTCCGCTTGTTTCGACGGTTAAACGGTTGTTTATTACATTCTGCACGTAAAAAGGAGTAAAAGGAGCGCTTAACGTCGAAATATCTCAAACGGGAAGGAAATGACGGTCAGTTTTCATCAAAATCGACGAAATCATCGAGATTTGCGAGCTGTTCCGCTTGTTTCGACGGTTAAACGGTTGTTTATTACATTCTGCACGTAAAAAGGAGTAAAAGGAGCGCTTAAACGTCGAAATATCTCAAACGGGAAGAAAATGACGGTCAGTTTTCATCAAAATCGACGAAATCATAGAGATTTGCGAGCTGTTCCGCTTGTTTCGACGGTTATACGGTTGTTTATTACATTCTGCACGTAAAAAGGAGTAAAAGGAGCGCTTAAACGTCGAAATATCTCAAACGGGAAGGAAATGACGGTCAGTTTTCATCAAAATCGACGAAATCATCGAGATTTGCGAGCTGTTCCGCTTGTTTCGATGGTTAAACGGTTGTTTATTACATTCTGCACGTAAAAAGGAGTAAAAGGAGCGCTTAAACGTCGAAATATCTCAAACGGGAAGGAAATGACGGTCAGTTTTCATCAAAATCGACGAAATCATCGAGATTTTCGAGCTGTTCCGCTTGTTCCGACGGTTAAACGGTTGTTTATTACATTCTGCACGTAAAAAGGAGTAAAAGGAGCGCTTAAACGTCGAAATATCTCAAACGGGAAGGAAATGACGGTCAGTTTTCATCAAAATCGACGAAATCATCGAGATTTGCGAGCTGTTCCGCTTGTTTCGACGGTTAAACGGTTGTTTATTACATTCTGCACGTAAAAAGGAGTAAAAGGAGCGCTTAAACGTCGAAATATCTCAAACGGGAAGGAAATGACGGTCAGTTTTCATCAAAATCGACGAAATCATCGAGATTTTCGAGCTGTTCCGCTTGTTTCGACGGTTAAACGGTTGTTTATTACATTCTGCACGTAAAAAGGAGTAAAGGGAGCGCTTAATCGACGAAATATCTCAAGCGGGAAGGAAATGACGGTCAGTTTTCTTCAAAATCGACGAAATCATCGAGATTTGCGAGCTGTTCCGCTTGTTTCGACGGTTAAACGGTTGTTTATTACATTCTGCACGTAAAAAGGAGTAAAAGGAGCGCTTAAACGTCGAAATATCTCAAACGGGAAGGAAATGACGGTCAGTTTTCATCAAAATCGACGAAATCATCGAGATTTGCGAGCTGTTCCGCTTGTTTCGACGGTTAAACGGTTGTTTATTACATTCTGCACGTAAAAAGGAGTAAAAGGAGCGCTTAAACGTCGAAATATCTCAAACGGGAAGGAAATGACGGTCTGTTTTCATCAAAATCGACGTAATCATCGAGATTTGCGATCTGTTCCGCTTGTTTCGACGGTTAAACGGTTGTTTGTTACATTCTGCACGTAAAAAGAGTAAAAGGAGCGCTTAAACGTCGAAATATCTCAAACGGAAGGAAATGACGGTCAGTTTCATCAAAATCGACGAAATCATCGAGATTTGCGAGCTGTTCCGCTTGTTTCGACGGTTAAACGGTTGTTTATTACATTCTGCACGTAAAAAGGAGTAAAAGGAGCGCTTAAACGTCGAAATATCTCAAACGGGAAGGAAATGACGGTCAGTTTTCTTCAAAATCGACGAAATCATCGAGATTTGCGAGCTGTTTCGCTTGTTTCGACGGATAAACGGTTGTTTATTACATTCTGCACGTAAAAAGGAGTAAAAGGAGCGCTTAAACGTCGAAATATCTCAAACGGGAAGGAAATGACGGTCAGTTTTCATCAAAATCGACGAAATCATCGAGATTTGCGAGCTGTTCCGCTTGTTTCGACGGTTAAACGGTTGTTTATTACATTCTGCACGTAAAAAGGAGTAAAAGGAGCGCTTAAACGTCGAAATATCTCAAACGGGAAGGAAATGACGGTCAGTTTTCATCAAAATCGACGAAATCATCGAGATTTGCGAGCTGTTCCGCTTGTTTCGACGGTTAAACGGTTGTTTATTACATTCTGCACGTAAAAAGGAGTAAAAGGAGCGCTTAAACGTCGAAATATCTCAAACGGAAGGAAATGACGGTCAGTTTTCTTCAAAATCGACGAAATCATCGAGATTTGCGAGCTGTTCGCTTGTTTCGACGGTTAAACGGTTGTTTATTACATTCTGCACGTAAAAAGGAGTAAAAGGAGCGCTTAAACGTCGAAATATCTCAAACGGGAAGGAAATGACGGTCAGTTTTCATCAAAATCGACGAAATCATCGAGATTTGCGAGCTGTTCCGCTTGTTTCGACGGTTAAACGGTTGTTTATTACATTCTGCACGTAAAAAGGAGTAAAAGGAGCGCTTAAACGTCGAAATATCTCAAACGGGAAGGAAATGACGGTCAGTTTTCATCAAAATCGACGAAATCATCGAGATTTGCGAGCTGTTCCGCTTGTTTCGACGGTTAAACGGTTGTTTATTACATTCTGCACGTAAAAAGGAGTAAAAGGAGCGCTTAAACGTCGAAATATCTCAAACGGGAAGGAAATGACGGTCAGTTTTCATCAAAATGGACGAAATCATCGAGATTTGCGAGCTGTTCCGCTTGTTTCGACGGTTAAACGGTTGTTTATTACATTCTGCACGTAAAAAGGAGTAAAAGGAGCGCTTAAACGTCGAAATATCTCAAACGGGAAGGAAATGACGGTCAGTTTTCATCAAAATCGGACGAAATCATCGAGAATTGCGAGCTGTTCCGCTTGTTTCGACGGTTAAACGGTTGTTTATTACATTCTGCACGTAAAAAGGAGTAAAAGGAGCGCTTAAACGTCGAAATATCTCAAACGGGAAGGAAATGACGGTCAGTTTTCATCAAAATCGACGAAATCATCGAGATTTGCGAGCTGTTCCGCTTGTTTCGACGGTTAAACGGTTGTTTATTACATTCTGCACGTAAAAAGGAGTAAAAGGAGCGCTTAATCGTCGAAATATCTCAAAGCGGAAGGAAATGACGGTCAGTTTTCATCAAAATCGACGAAATCATCGAGATTTGCGAGCTGTTCCGCTTGTTTCGACGGTTAAACGGTTGTTTATTACATTCTGCACGTAAAAAGGAGTAAAAGGAGCGCTTAAACGTCGAAATATCTCAAACGGGAAGGAAATGACGGTCAGTTTTCATCAAAATCGACGAAATCATCGAGATTTGCGAGCTGTTCCGCTTGTTTCGACGGTTAAACGGTTGTTTATTACATTCTGCACGTAAAAAGGAGTAAAAGGAGCGCTTAAACGTCGAAATATCTCAAACGGGAAGGAAATGACGGTCAGTTTTCATCAAAATCGACGAAATCATCGAGATTTGCGAGCTGTTCCGCTTGTTTCGACGGTTAAACGGTTGTTTATTACATTCTGCACGTAAAAAGGAGTAAAAGGAGCGCTTAAACGTCGAAATATCTCAAACGGGAAGGAAATGACGGTCAGTTTTCATCAAATCGACGAAATCATCGAGATTTGCGAGCTGTTCCGCTTGTTTCGACGGTTAAACGGTTGTTTATTACATTCTGCACGTAAAAAGGAGTAAAAGGAGCGCTTAAACGTCGAAATATCTCAAACGGGAAGGAAATGACGGTCAGTTTTCATCAAAATGGACGAAATCATCGAGATTTGCGAGCTGTTCCGCTTGTTTCGACGGTTAAACGGTTGTTTATTACATTCTGCACGTAAAAAGGAGTAAAAGGAGCGCTTAAACGTCGAAATATCTCAAACGGGAAGGAAATGACGGTCAGTTTTCATCAAAATCGACGAAATCATCGAGATTTGCGAGCTGTTCCGCTTGTTTCGACGGTTAAACGGTTGTTTATTACATTCTGCACGTAAAAAGGAGTAAAAGGAGCGCTTAAACGTCGAAATATCTCAAACGGGAAGGAAATGACGGTCAGTTTTCATCAAATCGACGAAATCATCGAGATTTGCGAGCTGTTCCGCTTGTTTCGACGGTTAAACGGTTGTTTATTACATTCTGCACGTAAAAAGGAGTAAAAGGAGCGCTTAAACGTCGAAATATCTCAAACGGGAAGGAAATGACGGTCAGTTTTCATCAAAATGGACGAAATCATCGAGATTTGCGAGCTGTTCCGCTTGTTTCGACGGTTAAACGGTTGTTTATTACATTCTGCACGTAAAAAGGAGTAAAAGGAGCGCTTAAACGTCGAAATATCTCAAACGGGAAGGAAATGACGGTCAGTTTTCATCAAAATCGACGAATCATCGAGAATTGCGAGCTGTTCCGCTTGTTTCGACGGTTAAACGGTTGTTTATTACATTCTGCACGTAAAAAGGAGTAAAAGGAGCGCTTAAACGTCGAAATATCTCAAACGGAAGGAAATGACGGTCAGTTTTCATGAAAATCGACGAAATCATCGAGATTTGCGAGCTGTTCCGCTTGTTTCGACGGTTATACGGTTGTTTATTACATTCTGCACGTAAAAAGGAGTAAAAGGAGCGCTTAAACGTCGAAATATCTCAAACGGGAAGGAAATGACGGTCAGTTTTCATCAAAATCGACGAAATCATCGAGAATTGCGAGCTGTTCCGCTTGTTTCGACGGTTAAACGGTTGTTTATTACATTCTGCACGTAAAAAGGAGTAAAAGGAGCGCTTAAACGTCGAAATATCTCAAACGGGAAGGAAATGACGGTCAGTTTTCATCAAAATCGACGAAATCATCGAGAATTGCGAGCTGTTCCGCTTGTTTCGACGGTTAAACGGTTGTTTGTTACATTCTGCACGTAAAAAGGAGTAAAGGAGCGCTTAAACGTCGAAATATCTCAAACGGGAAGGAAATGACGGTCAGTTTTTCATCAAAATCGACGAAATCATCGAGATTTGCGAGCTGTTCCGCTTGTTTCGACGGTTATACGGTTGTTTATTACATTCTGCACGTAAAAAGGAGTAAAAGGAGCGCTTAAACGTCGAAATATCTCAAACGGGAAGGAAATGACGGTCAGTTTTCATCAAAATCGACGAAATCATCGAGATTTGCGAGCTGTTCCGCTTGTTTCGACGGTTAAACGGTTGTTTATTACATTCTGCACGTAAAAAGGGGTAAAAGGAGCGCTTAAACGTCGAAATATCTCAAACGGGAAGGAAATGACGGTCAGTTTTCATCAAAATCGACGAAATCATCGAGATTTGCGAGCTGTTCCGCTTGTTTCGACGGTTAAACGGTTGTTTATTACATCTGCACGTAAAAAGGAGTAAAAGGAGCGCTTAAAACGTCGAAATATCTCAAACGGGAAGGAAATGACGGTCAGTTTTCATCAAAATCGACGAAATCATCGAGATTTGCGAGCTGTTCCGCTTGTTCGACGGTTAAACGGTTGTTTATTACATTCTGCACGTAAAAAGGAGTAAAAGGAGCGCTTAAACGTCGAAATATCTCAAACGGGAGGAAATGACGGTCAGTTTTCATCAAAATCGACGAAATCATCGAGATTTGCGAGCTGTTCCGCTTGCTTCGACGGTTAAACGGTTGTTTATTACATTCTGCACGTAAAAAGGAGTAAAAGGAGCGCTTAAACGTCGAAATATCTCAAACGGGAAGGAAATGACGGTCAGTTTTCATCAAAATCGACGAAATCATCGAGATTTGCGAGCTGTTCCGCTTGCTTCGACGGTTAAACGGTTGTTTATTACATTCTGCACGTAAAAACGAGTAAAAGGAGCGCTTAAACGTCGAAATATCTCAAACGGGAGTTAAATGACGGTCAGTTTTCATCAAAATCGACGAAATCATCGAGATTTGCGAGCTGTTCCGCTTCTTTCGACGGTTAAACGGTTGTTTATTACATTCTGCACGTAAAAAGGAGTAAAAGGAGCGCTTAAACGTCGAAATATCTCAAACGGGAAGGAAATGACGGTCAGTTTTCATCAAAATCGACGAAATCATCGAGATTTGCGAGCTGTTCCGCTTGTATCGACGGTTAAACGGTAGTTTATTACATTCTGCACGTAAAATGGAGTAAAAGGAGCGCTTAAACGTCCAAATATATCTAACGGGAAGGAAATGACGGTCAGTTTTCTTCAAAATCGACGAAATCATCGAGATTTGCGAGCTGTTCCGCTTGTTTCGACGGTTAAACGGTTGTTTATTACATTCTGCACGTAAAAAGGAGTAAAAGGAGCGCTTAAACGTCGAAATATCTCAAACGGGAAGGAAATGACGGTCAGTTTTCATCAAAATCGACGAAATCATCGATATTTGCGAGCTGTTCCGCTTGTTTCGACGGTTAAACGGTTGTTTATTACATTCTGCACGTAAAAAGGAGTAAAAGGAGCGCTTAAAACGTCGAAATATCTCAAACGGGAAGGAAATGACGGTCAGTTTTCATCAAAATCGACGAAATCATCGAGATTTGCGAGCTGTTCCGCTTGTATCGACGGTTAAACGGTAGTTTATTACATTCTGCACGTAAAATGGAGTAAAAGGAGCGCTTAAACGTCGAAATATCTCAAACGGGAAGGAAATGACGGTCAGTTTTCTTCAAATCGACGAAATCATCGAGATTTGCGAGCTGTTCCGCTTGTTTCGACGGTTAAACGGTTGTTTATTACATTCTGCACGTAAAAAGGAGTAAAAGGAGCGCTTAAACGTCGAAATATCTCAAACGGGAAGGAAATGACGGTCAGTTTTCATCAAAATCGACGAAATCATCGAGATTTGCGAGCTGTTCCGCTTGTTTCGACGGTTAAACGGTTGTTTATTACATTCTGCACGTAAAAAGGAGTAAAAGGAGCGCTTAAACGTCGAAATATCTCAAACGGGAAGGAAATGACGGTCAGTTTTCATCAAAATCGACGAAATCATCGAGATTTGCGAGCTGTTCCGCTTGTATCGACGGTTAAACGGTAGTTTATTACATTCTGCACGTAAAAAGGAGTAAAAGGAGCGCTTAAACGTCGAAATATCTCAAACGGGAAGGAAATGACGGTCAGTTTTCATCAAAATCGACGAAATCATCGAGATTTGCGAGCTGTTCCGCTTGTTTCGACGGTTAAACGGTTGTTTATTACATTCTGCACGTAAAAAGGAGTAAAAGGAGCGCTTAAACGTCGAAATATCTCAAACGGGAAGGAAATGACGGTCAGTTTTCATCAAAATCGACGAAATCATCGAGATTTGCGAGCTGTTCCGCTTGTTTCGACGGTTAAACGGTTGTTTATTACATTCTGCACGTAAAAAGGAGTAAAAGGAGCGCTTAAACGTCGAAATATCTCAAACGGGAAGGAAATGACTCTCAGTTTTCATCAAAATCGACGAAATCATCGAGATTTGCGAGCTGTTCCGCTTGTTTCGACGGTTAAGCGGTTGTTTATTACATTGTGCACGTAAAAAGGAGTAAAAGGAGCGCTTAAACGTCGAAATATCTCAAACGGGAAGGAAATGACGGTCAGTTTTCATCAAAATCGACGAAATCATCGAGATTTGCGAGCTGTTCCGCTTGTTTCGACGGTTAAACGGTTGTTTATTACATTCTGCACGTAAAAAGGAGTAAAAGGAGCGCTTAAACGTCGAAATATCTCAAACGGGAAGGAAATGACGGTCAGTTTTCATCAAAATCGACGAAATCATCGAGATTTGCGAGCTGTTCCGCTTGTATCGACGGTTAAACGGTAGTTTATTACATTCTGCACGTAAAATGGAGTAAAAGGAGCGCTTAAACGTCGAAATATCTCAAACGGGAAGGAAATGACGGTCAGTTTTCTTCAAAATCGACGAAATCATCGAGATTTGCGAGCTGTTCCGCTTGTTTCGACGGTTAAACGGTTGTTTATTACATTCTGCACGTAAAAAGGAGTAAAAGGAGCGCTTAAACGTCGAAATATCTCAAACGGGAAGGAAATGACGGTCAGTTTTCATCAAAATCGACGAAATCATCGAGATTTGCGAGCTGTTCCGCTTGTTTCGACGGTTAAACGGTTGTTTATTACATTCTGCACGTAAAAAGGAGTAAAAGGAGCGCTTAAACGTCGAAATATCTCAAACGGGAAGGAAATGACGGTCAGTTTTCATCAAAATCGACGAAATCATCGAGATTTGCGAGCTGTTCCGCTTGTTTCGACGGTTAAACGGTTGTTTATTACATTCTGCACGTAAAAAGGAGTAAAAGGAGCGCTTAAACGTCGAAATATCTCAAACGGGAAGGAAATGACTCTCAGTTTTCATCAAAATCGACGAAATCATCGAGATTTGCGAGCTGTTCCGCTTGTTTCGACGGTTAAGCGGTTGTTTATTACATTGTGCACGTAAAAAGGAGTAAAAGGAGCGCTTAAACGTCGAAATATCTCAAACGGGAAGGAAATGACGGTCAGTTTTCATCAAAATCGACGAAATCATCGAGATTTGCGAGCTGTTCCGCTTGTTTCGACGGTTAAACGGTTGTTTATTACATTCTGCACGTAAAAAGGAGTAAAAGGAGCGCTTAAACGTCGAAATATCTCAAACGGGAAGGAAATGACGGTCAGTTTTCATCAAAATCGACGAAATCATCGAGATTTGCGAGCTGTTCCGCTTGTATCGACGGTTAAACGGTAGTTTATTACATTCTGCACGTAAAATGGA
Source organism: Bombus flavifrons (assembly GCF_040668555.2). Taxonomy (NCBI): domain Eukaryota; kingdom Metazoa; phylum Arthropoda; class Insecta; order Hymenoptera; family Apidae; genus Bombus; species Bombus flavifrons. The sequence continues at coordinate 44,337 of NW_027184934.1, forward strand.
GTAAAAGGAGCGCTTAAACGTCGAAATATCTCAAACGGGAAGGAAATGACGGTCAGTTTTCTTCAAAATCGACGAAATCATCGAGATTTGCGAGGGTTAAACGGTTGTTTATTACATTCTGCACGTAAAAAGGAGTAAAAGGAGCGCCTAAACGTCGAAATATCTCAAACGGGAAGGAAATGACGGTCAGTTTTCATCATAATCGACGAAATCATCGAGATTTGCGAGCTGTTCCGCTTGTTTCGACGGTTAAACGGTTGTTTGTTACATTCTGCACGTAAAAAGGAGTAAAAGGAGCGCTTAAACGTCGAAATATCTCAAACGGGAAGGAAATGACGGTCAGTTTTCATCAAAATCGACGAAATCATCGAGATTTGCGAGCTGTTCCGCTTGTTTCGACGGTTAAACGGTAGTTTGTTACATTCTGCACGTAAAAAGGAGTAAAAGGAGCGCTTAAACGTCGAAATATCTCAAACGGGAAGGAAATGACGGTCAGTTTTCATCAAAATCGACGAAATCATCGAGATTTGCGAGCTGTTCCGCTTGTTTCGACGGTTAAACGGTTGTTTGTTACATTCTGCACGTAAAAAGGAGTAAAAGGAGCGCTTAAACGTCGAAATATCTCAAACGGGAAGGAAATGACGGTCAGTTTTCATCAAAATCGACGAAATCATCGAGATTTGCGAGCTGTTCCGCTTGTTTCGACGGTTAAACGGTTGTTTATTACACTCTGCACGTAAAAAGGAGTAAAAGGAGCGCTTAAACGTCGAAATATCTCAAACGGGAAGGAAATGACGGTCACTTTTCATCAAAATCGACGAAATCATCGAGATTTGCGAGCTGTTCCGCTTGTTTCGACGGTTAAACGGTAGTTTATTACATTCTGCACGTAAAAAGGAGTAATAGGAGCGCTTAAACGTCGAAATATCTCAAACGGGAAGGAAATGACGGTCAGTTTTCATCAAAATCGACGAAATCATCGAGATTTGCGAGCTGTTCCGCTTGTTTCGACGGTTAAACGGTTGTTTATTACATTCTGCACGTAAAAAGGAGTAAAAGGAGCGCTTAAACGTCGAAATATCTCAAACGGGAAGGAAATGACGGTCAGTTTTCTTCAAAATCGACGAAATCATCGAGATTTGCGAGCTGTTCCGCTTGTTTCGACGGTTAAACTGTTGTTTATTACAATCTGCACGTAAAAAGGAGTAAAAGGAGCGCTTAAACGTCGAAATATCTCAAACGGGAAGGAAATGACGGTCAGTTTTCTTCAAAATCGACGAAATCATCGAGATTTGCGAGCTGTTCCGCTTGTTTCGACGGTTAAGCGGTTGTTTATTACATTCTGCACGTAAAAAGGAGTAAAAGGAGCGCTTAAACGTCGAAATATCTCAAACGGGAAGGAAATGACGGTCAGTTTTCATCAAAATCGACGAAATGATCGAGATTTGCGAGCTGTTCCGCTTGTTTCGACGGTTAAACGGTTGTTTATTACATTCTGCACGTAAAAAGGAGTAAAAGGAGCGCTTAAACGTCGAAATATCTCAAACGGGAAGGAAATGACGGTCAGTTTTCATCAAAATCGACGAAATCATCGAGATTTGCGAGCTGTTCCGCTTGTTTCGACGGTTAAACGGTTGTTTATTACATTCTGCACGTAAAAAGGAGTAAAAGGAGCGCTTAAACGTCGAAATATCTCAAACGGGAAGGAAATGACGGTCAGTTTTCATCAAAATCGACGAAATCATCGAGATTTGCGAGCTGTTCCGCTTGTTTCGACGGTTAAACGGTTGTTTATTACATTCTGCACGTAAAAAGGAGTAAAAGGAGCGCTTAAACGTCGAAATATCTCATACGGGAATTAAATGACGGTCAGTTTTCATCAAAATCGACGAAATCATCGAGATTTGCGAGCTGTTCCGCTTGTTTCGACGGTTAAACTGTTGTTTACTACATTCTGCACGTAAAAAGGAGTAAAAGGAGCGCTTAAACGTCGAAATATCTCAAACGGGAAGGAAATGACGGTCAGTTTTCATCAAAATCGACGAAATCATCGAGATTTGCGAGCTGTTCCGCTTGTTTCGACGGTTAAACGGTTGTTTATTACATTCTGCACGTAAAAAGGAGTAAAAGGAGCGCTTAAACGTCGAAATATCTCAAACGGGAAGGAAATGACGGTCAGTTTTCATCAAAATCGACGAAATCATCGAGATTTGCGAGCTGTTCCGCTTGTTTCGACGGTTAAACGGTTGTTTATTACATTCTGCACGTAAAAAGGAGTAAAAGGAGCGCTTAAACGTCGAAATATCTCAAACGGGAAGGAAATGACGGTCAGTTTTCATCAAAATCGACGAAATCATCGAGATTTGCGAGCTGTTCCGCTTGTTTCGACGGTTAAACGGTTGTTTATTACATTCTGCACGTAAAAAGGAGTAAAAGGAGCGCCTAAACGTCGAAATATCTCAAACGGGAAGGAAATGACGGTCAGTTTTCATCAAAATCGACGAAATCATCGAGATTTGCGAGCTGTTCCGCTTGTTTCGACGGTTAAACGGTTGTTTACTACATTCTGCACGTAAAAAGGAGTAAAAGGAGCGCTTAAACGTCGAAATATCTCAAACGGGAAGGAAATGACGGTCAGTTTCCTTCAAAATCGACGAAATGATCGAGATTTGCGAGCTGTTCCGCTTGTTTCGACGGTTAAACGGTTGTTTATTACAATCTGCACGTAAAAAGGAGTAAAAGGAGCGCTTAAACGTCGAAATATCTCAAACGGGAAGGAAATGACGGTCAGTTTTCATCAAAATCGACGAAATCATCGAGATTTGCGAGCTGTTCCGCTTGTTTCGACGGTTAAGCGGTTGTTTATTACATTCTGCACGTAAAAAGGAGTAAAAGGAGCGCTTAAACGTCGAAATATCTCAAACGGGAAGGAAATGACGGTCAGTTTTCATCAAAATCGACGAAATCATCGAGATTTGCGAGCTGTTCCGCTTGTTTCGACGGTTAAACGGTTGTTTATTACATTCTGCACGTAAAAAGGAGTAAAAGGAGCGCTTAAACGTCGAAATATCTCAAACGGGAAGGAAATGACGGGCAGTTTTCATCAAAATCGACGAAATCATCGAGATTTGCGTGCTGTTCCGCTTGTTTCGACGGTTAAACGGTTGTTTATTACATTCTGCACGTAAAAAGGAGTAAAAGGAGCGCCTAAACGTCGAAATATCTCAAACGGGAAGGAAATGACGGTCAGTTTTCATCAAAATCGACGAAATCATCGAGATTTGCGAGCTGTTCCGCTTGTTTCGACGGTTAAACGGTTGTTTACTACATTCTGCACGTAAAAAGGAGTAAAAGGAGCGCTTAAACGTCGAAATATCTCAAACGGGAAGGAAATGACGGTCAGTTTCCTTCAAAATCGACGAAATGATCGAGATTTGCGAGCTGTTCCGCTTGTTTCGACGGTTAAACATTTGTTTATTACATTCTGCACGTAAAAAGGAGTAAAAGGAGCGCTTAAACGTCGAAATATCTCAAACGGGAAGGAAATGACGGTCAGTTTTCATCAAAATCGACGAAATCATCGAGATTTGCGAGCTGTTCCGCTTGTTTCGACGGTTAAACGGTTGTTTATTACATTCTGCACGTAAAAAGGAGTAAAAGGAGCGCTTAAACGTCGAAATATCTCAAACGGGAAGGAAATGACGGTCAGTTTTCATCAAAATCGACGAAATCATCGAGATTTGCGAGCTGTTCCGCTTGTTTCGACGGTTAAACGGATGTTTATTACATTCTGCACGTAAAAAGGAGTAAAATGAGCGCTTAAACGTCGAAATATCTCAAACGGGAAGGAAATGACGGTCAGTTTTCATCAAAATCGACGAAATCATCGAGATTTGCGAGCTGTTCCGCTTGTTTCGACGGTTAAACGGTTGTTTATTACATTCTGCACGTAAAAAGGAGTAAAGGGAGCGCTTAAACGTCGAAATATCTCAAACGGGAAGGAAATGACGGTCAGTTTTCATCAAAATCGACGAAATCATCGAGATTTGCGAGCTGTTCCGCTTGTTTCGACGGTTAAACGGTTGTTTATTACATTCTGCACGTAAAAAGGAGTAAAAGGAGCGCTTAAACGTCGAAATATCTCAAACGGGAAGGAAATGACGGTCAGTTTTCATCAAAATCGACGAAATGATCGAGATTTGCGAGCTGTTCCGCTTGTTCCGACGGTTAAACGGTTGTTTATTACAATCTGCACGTAAAAAGGAGTAGAAGGAGCGCTTAAACGTCGAAATATCTCAAACGGGAAGGAAATGACGGTCAGTTTTCATCAAAATCGACGAAATCATCGAGATTTGCGAGCTGTTCCGCTTGTTTCGACGGTTAAACGGTTGTTTACTACATTCTGCACGTAAAAAGGAGTAAAAGGAGCGCTTAAACGTCGAAATATCTCAAACGGGAAGGAAATGACGGTCAGTTTTCATCAAAATCGACGAAATCATCGAGATTTGCGAGCTGTTCCGCTTGTTTCGACGGTTAAACGGTTGTTTATTACATTCTGCACGTAAAAAGGAGTAAAAGGAGCGCTTAAACGTCGAAATATCTCAAACGGGAAGGAAATTTCGGTCAGTTTTCATCAAAATCGACGAAATCATGGAGATTTGCGAGCTGTTCCGCTTGTTTCGACGGTTAAACGGTTGTTTATTACATTGTGCACGTAAAAAGGAGTAAAAGGAGCGCTTAAACGTCGAAATATCTCAAACGGGAAGGAAATGACGGTCAGTTTTCATCAAAATCGACGAAATCATCGAGATTTGCGAGCTGTTCCGCTTGTTCCGACGGTTAAACGGTTGTTTATTACAATCTGCACGTAAAAAGGAGTAAAAGGAGCGCTTAAACGTCGAAATATCTCAAACGGGAAGGAAATGACGGTCAGTTTTCATCAAAATCGACGAAATCATCGAGATTTGCGAGCTGTTCCGCTTGTTTCGACGGTTAAACGGTTGTTTACTACATTCTGCACGTAAAAAGGAGTAAAAGGAGCGCTTAAACGTCGAAATATCTCAAACGGGAAGGAAATGACGGTCAGTTTTCATCAAAATCGACGAAATCATCGAGATTTGCGAGCTGTTCCGCTTGTTTCGACGGTTAAACGGTTGTTTATTACATTCTGCACGTAAAAAGGAGTAAAAGGAGCGCTTAAACGTCGAAATATCTCAAACGGGAAGGAAATTTCGGTCAGTTTTCATCAAAATCGACGAAATCATGGAGATTTGCGAGCTGTTCCGCTTGTTTCGACGGTTAAACGGTTGTTTATTACATTGTGCACGTAAAAAGGAGTAAAAGGAGCGCTTAAACGTCGAAATATCTCAAACGGGAAGGAAATGACGGTCAGTTTTCATCAAAATCGACGAAATCATCGAGATTTGCGAGCTGTTCCGCTTGTTTCGACGGTTAAACGGTTGTTTATTACATTCTGCACGTAAAAAGGAGTAAAAGGAGCGCTTAAACGTCGAAATATCTCAAACGGGAAGGAAATGACGGTCAGTTTTCATCAAAATCGACGAAATCAACGAGATTTGCGAGCTGTTCCGCTTGTTTCCACGGTTAAACGGTTGTTTATTACATTCTGCACGTAAAAAGGAGTAAAAGGAGCGCTTAAACGTCGAAATATCTCAAACGGGAAGGAAATGACGGTCAGTTTTCATCAAAATCGACGAAATCATCGAGATTTGCGAGCTGTTCCGCTTGTTTCGATGGTTAAACGGTTGTTTATTACATTCTGCACGTAAAAAGGAGTAAAAGGAGCGCTTAAACGTCGAAATATCTCAAACGGGAAGGAAATGACTCTCAGTTTTCATCAAAATCGACGAAATCATCGAGATTTGCGAGCTGTTCCGCTTGTTTCGACGGTTAAACGGTTGTTTATTGCATTCTGCACGTAAAAAGGAGTAAAAGGAGCGCTTAAACGTCGAAATATCTCAAACGGGAAGGAAATGACGGTCAGTTTTCATCAAAATCGACGAAATCATCGAGATTTGCGAGCTGTTCCGCTTGTTTCGACGGTTAAACTAATGTTTATTACATTCTGCACGTAAAAAGGAGTAAAAGGAGCGCTTAAACGTCGAAATATCTCAAACGGGAAGGAAATGACGGTCAGTTTTCATCAAAATCGACGAAATCATCGAGATTTGCGAGCTGTTCCGCTTGTTTCGACGGTTAAACAGTTGTTTATTACATTCTGCACGTAAAAAGGAGTAAAAGGAGCGCTTAAACGTCGAAATATCTCAAACGGGAAGGAAATGACGGTCAGTTTTCATCAAAATCGTCGAAATCATCGAGATTTGCGAGCTGTTCCGCTTGTTTCGACGGTTAAACGGTTGTTTATTACATTCTGCACGTAAAAAGGAGTAAAAGGAGCGCTTAAACGTCGAAATATCTCAAACGGGACGGAAATGACGGTCAGTTTTCATCAAAATCGACGAAATCATCGAGATTTGCGAGCTGTTCCGCTTGTTTCGACGGTTAAACGGTTGTTTATTACATTCTGCACGTAAAAAGGAGTAAAAGGAGCGCTTAAACGTCGAAATATCTCAAACGGGAAGGAAATGACGGTCAGTTTTCTTCAAAATCGACGAAATCATCGAGATTTGCGAGCTGTTCCGCTTGTTTCCACGGTTAAACGGTTGTTTATTACATTCTGCACGTAAAAAGGAGTAAAAGGAGCGCTTAAACGTCGAAATATCTCAAACGGGAAGGAAATGACGGTCAGTTTTCATCAAAATCGACGAAATCATCGAGATTTGCGAGCTGTTCCGCTTGTTTCGATGGTTAAACGGTTGTTTATTACATTCTGCACGTAAAAAGGAGTAAAAGGAGCGCTTAAACGTCGAAATATCTCAAACGGGAAGGAAATGACGGACAGTTTTCATCAAAATCGACGAAATCATCGAGATTTGCGAGCTGTTCCGCTTGTTTCGACGGTTAAACGGTTGTTTATTACATTCGGCACGTAAAAAGGAGTAAAAGGAGCGCTTAAACGTCGAAATATCTCAAACGGGACGGAAATGACGGTCAGTTTTCATCAAAATCGACGAAATCATCGAGATTTGAGAGCTGTTCCGTTTGTTTCGACGGTAAAACGGTTGTTTATTACATTCTGCACGTAAAAAGGAGTAAAAGGAGCGCTTAAACGTCGAAATATCTCAAACGGGAAGGAAATGACGGTCAGTTTTCATCAAAATCGACGAAATCATCGAGATTTGCGAGCTGTTCCGCTTGTTTCGACGGTTAAACGGTTGTTTATTACATTCTGCACGTAAAAAGGAGTAAAAGGAGCGCTTAAACGTCGAAATATCTCAAACGGGAAGGAAATGATGGTCAGTTTTCATCAAAAACGACGAAATCATCGAGATTTGCGAGCCGTTCCGCTTGTTTCGACGGTTTAAACGGTTGTTTATTACATTCTGCACGTAAAAAGGAGTAAAAGGAGCGCTTAAACGTCGAAATATCTCAAACGGGAAGGAAATGACGGTCAGTTTTCATCAAAAACGACGAAATCATCGAGATTTGCGAGCCGTTCCGCTTGTTTCGACGGTTAAACGGTTGTTTATTACATTCTGCACGTAAAAAGGAGTATAAGGAGCGCTTAAACGTCGAAATATCTCAAACGGGAAGGAAATGACGGTCAGTTTTCATCAAAAACGACGAAATCATCGAGATTTGCGAGCCGTTCCGCTTGTTTCGACGGTTAAAAGGTTGTTTATTACATTCTGCACGTAAAGAGGAGTAAAGGAGCGCTTAAACGTCGAAATGTCTCAAACGGGAAGGAAATGACGGTCAGTTTTCATCAAAAACGACGAAATCATCGAGATTTGCGAGCCGTTCCGCTTGTTTCGACGGTTAAGCGGTTGTTTACAACATTCTGCACGTAAAAAGGAGTAAAAGGAGCGCTTAAACGTCGAAATATCTCAAACGGGAAGGAAATGACGGTCAGTTTTCTTCAAAATCGACGAAATCATCGAGATTTGCGAGCTGTTCCGCTTGTTTCCACGGTTAAACGGTTGTTTATTACATTCTGCACGTAAAAAGGAGTAAAAGGAGCGCTTAAACGTCGAAATATCTCAAACGGGAAGGAAATGACGGTCAGTTTTCATCAAAATCGACGAAATCAACGAGATTTGCGAGCTGTTCCGCTTGTTTCCACGGTTAAACGGTTGTTTATTACATTCTGCACGTAAAAAGGAGTAAAAGGAGCGCTTAAACGTCGAAATATCTCAAACGGGAAGGAAATGACGGTCAGTTTTCATCAAAATCGACGAAATCATCGAGATTTGCGAGCTGTTCCGCTTGTTTCGATGGTTAAACGGTTGTTTATTACATTCTGCACGTAAAAAGGAGTAAAAGGAGCGCTTAAACGTCGAAATATCTCAAACGGGAAGGAAATGACGGACAGTTTTCATCAAAATCGACGAAATCATCGAGATTTGCGAGCTGTTCCGCTTGTTTCGACGGTTAAACGGTTGTTTATTACATTCTGCACGTAAAAAGGAGTAAAAGGAGCGCTTAAACGTCGAAATATCTCAAACGGGAAGGAAATGACGGTCAGTTTTCTTCAAAATCGACGAAATCATCGAGATTTGCGAGCTGTTCCGCTTGTTTCCACGGTTAAACGGTTGTTTATTACATTCTGCACGTAAAAAGGAGTAAAAGGAGCGCTTAAACGTCGAAATATCTCAAACGGGAAGGAAATGACGGTCAGTTTTCATCAAAATCGACGAAATCATCGAGATTTGCGAGCTGTTCCGCTTGTTTCGATGGTTAAACGGTTGTTTATTACATTCTGCACGTAAAAAGGAGTAAAAGGAGCGCTTAAACGTCGAAATATCTCAAACGGGACGGAAATGACGGTCAGTTTTCATCAAAATCGACGAAATCATCGAGATTTGAGAGCTGTTCCGCTTGTTTCGACGGTAAAACGGTTGTTTATTACATTCTGCACGTAAAAAGGAGTAAAAGGAGCGCTTAAACGTCGAAATATCTCAAACGGGAAGGAAATGACGGTCAGTTTTCATCAAAATCGACGAAATCATCGAGATTTGCGAGCTGTTCCGCTTGTTTCGACGGTTAAACTAATGTTTATTACATTCTGCACGTAAAAAGGAGTAAAAGGAGCGCTTAAACGTCGAAATATCTCAAACGGGAAGGAAATGACGGTCAGTTTTCATCAAAAACGACGAAATCATCGAGATTTGCGAGCCGTTCCGCTTGTTTCGACGGTTAAACGGTTGTTTATTACATTCTGCACGTAAAAAGGAGTAAAAGGAGCGCTTAAACGTCGAAATATCTCAAACGGGAAGGAAATGACGGTCAGTTTTCATCAAAAACGACGAAATCATCGAGATTTGCGAGCCGTTCCGCTTGTTTCGACGGTTAAACGGTTGTTTATTACATTCTGCACGTAAAAAGGAGTATAAGGAGCGCTTAAACGTCGAAATATCTCAAACGGGAAGGAAATGACGGTCAGTTTTCATCAAAAACGACGAAATCATCGAGATTTGCGAGCCGTTCCGCTTGTTTCGACGGTTAAAAGGTTGTTTATTACATTCTGCACGTAAAGAGGAGTAAAGGAGCGCTTAAACGTCGAAATGTCTCAAACGGGAAGGAAATGACGGTCAGTTTTCATCAAAAACGACGAAATCATCGAGATTTGCGAGCCGTTCCGCTTGTTTCGACGGTTAAGCGGTTGTTTACAACATTCTGCACGTAAAAAGGATTAAAAGGAGCGCTTAAACGTCGAAATATCTCAAACGGGAAGGAAATGACGGTCAGTTTTCATCAAAATCGACGAAATCATCGAGATTTGAGAGCTGTTCCGCTTGTTTCGACGGTAAAACGGTTGTTTATTACATTCTGCACGTAAAAAGGAGTAAAACGAGCGCTTAAGCGTCGAAATATCTCAAACGGGAAGGAAATGACGGTCAGTTTTCATCAAAATCGACGAAATCATCGGGATTTGCGAGCTGTTCCGCCTGTTTCGATGGTTAAACGGTTGTTTATTACATTCTGCACGTAAAAAGGAGTAAAAGGAGCGCTTAAACGTCGAAATATCTCAAACGGGAAGGAAATGACGGTCAGTTTTCATCAAAATCGACGAAATCATCGGGATTTGCGAGCTGTTCCGCCTGTTTCGATGGTTAAACGGTTGTTTATTACATTCTGCACGTAAAAAGGAGTAAAAGGAGCGCTTAAACGTCGAAATATCTCAAACGGGAAGGAAATGACGGTCAGTTTTCATCAAAATCGACGAAATCATCGAGATTTGCGAGCTGTTCCGCTTGTTTCGACGGTTAAACGGTTGTTTATTACATTCTGCACGTAAAAAGGAGTAAAAGGAGCGCTTAAACGTCGAAATATCTCAAACGGGAAGGAAATGACGGTCAGTTTTCATCAAAATCGACGAAATCATCGAGATTTGCGAGCTGTTCCGTTGTTTCCACGGTTAAACGGTTGTTTATTACATTCTGCACGTAAAAAGGAGTAAAAGGAGCGCTTAAACGTCGAAATATCTCAAACGGGAAGGAAATGACGGTCAGTTTTCATCAAAATCGACGAAATCATCGAGATTTGCGAGCTGTTCCGCTTGTTTCGATGGTTAAACGGTTGTTTATTACATTCTGCACGTAAAAAGGAGTAAAAGGAGCGCTTAAACGTCGAAATATCTCAAACGGGAAGGAAATGGCGGACAGTTTTCATCAAAATCGACGAAATCATCGAGATTTGCGAGCTGTTCCGCTTGTTTCGACGGTTAAACGGTTGTTTATTACATTCGGCACGTAAAAAGGAGTAAAAGGAGCGCTTAAACGTCGAAATATCTCAAACGGGACGGAATGACGGTCAGTTTTCATCAAAATCGACGAAATCATCGAGATTTGCGAGCTGTTCCGCTTGTTTCGACGGTTAAACGGTTTTTTATTACATTCTGCACGTAAAAAGGAGTAAAAGGAGCGCTTAAACGTCGAAATATCTCAAACGGGAAGGAAATGACGGTCAGTTTTCTTCAAAATCGACGAAATCATCGAGATTTGCGAGCTGTTCCGCTTGTTTCCACGGTTAAACGGTTGTTTATTACATTCTGCACGTAAAAAGGAGTAAAAGGAGCGCTTAAACGTCGAAATATCTCAAACGGGAAGGAAATGACGGTCAGTTTTCATCAAAATCGACGAAATCATCGAGATTTGCGAGCTGTTCCGCTTGTTTCGATGGTTAAACGGTTGTTTATTACATTCTGCACGTAAAAAGGAGTAAAAGGAGCGCTTAAACGTCGAAATATCTCAAACGGGACGGAAATGACGGTCAGTTTTCATCAAAATCGACGAAATCATCGAGATTTGAGAGCTGTTCCGCTTGTTTCGACGGTAAAACGGTTGTTTATTACATTCTGCACGTAAAAAGGAGTAAAAGGAGCGCTTAAACGTCGAAATATCTCAAACGGGAAGGAAATGACGGTCAGTTTTCATCAAAATCGACGAAATCATCGAGATTTGCGAGCTGTTCCGCTTGTTTCGACGGTTAAACTAATGTTTATTACATTCTGCACGTAAAAAGGAGTAAAAGGAGCGCTTAAACGTCGAAATATCTCAAACGGGAAGGAAATGACGGTCAGTTTTCATCAAAAACGACGAAATCATCGAGATTTGCGAGCCGTTCCGCTTGTTTCGACGGTTAAAACGGTTGTTTATTACATTCTGCACGTAAAAAGGAGTAAAAGGAGCGCTTAAACGTCGAAATATCTCAAACGGGAAGGAAATGACGGTCAGTTTTCATCAAAAACGACGAAATCATCGAGATTTGCGAGCCGTTCCGCTTGTTTCGACGGTTAAACGGTTGTTTATTACATTCTGCACGTAAAAAGGAGTATAAGGAGCGCTTAAACGTCGAAATATCTCAAACGGGAAGGAAATGACGGTCAGTTTTCATCAAAAACGACGAAATCATCGAGATTTGCGAGCCGTTCCGCTTGTTTCGACGGTTAAAAGGTTGTTTATTACATTCTGCACGTAAAGAGGAGTAAAGGAGCGCTTAAACGTCGAAATGTCTCAAACGGGAAGGAAATGACGGTCAGTTTTCATCAAAAACGACGAAATCATCGAGATTTGCGAGCCGTTCCGCTTGTTTCGACGGTTAAGCGGTTGTTTACAACATTCTGCACGTAAAAAGGAGTAAAAGGAGCGCTTAAACGTCGAAATATCTCAAACGGGAAGGAAATGACGGTCAGTTTTCATCAAAATCGACGAAATCATCGAGATTTGAGAGCTGTTCCGCTTGTTTCGACGGTAAAACGGTTGTTTATTACATTCTGCACGTAAAAAGGAGTAAAAGGAGCGCTTAAACGTCGAAATATCTCAAACGGGAAGGAAATGACGGTCAGTTTTCATCAAAATCGACGAAATCATCGAGATTTGCGAGCTGTTCCGCTTGTTTCGACGGTTAAACTAATGTTTATTACATTCTGCACGTCAAAAGGAGTAAAAGGAGCGCTTAAACGTCGAAATATCTCAAACGGGAAGGAAATGACGGTCAGTTTTCATCAAAATCGACGAAATCATCGAGATTTGCGAGCTGTTCCGCTTGTTTCGACGGTTAAACGGTTGTTTATTACATTCGGCACGTAAAAAGGAGTAAAAGGAGCGCTTAAACGTCGAAATATCTCAAACGGGAAGGAAATGACTCTCAGTTTTCATCAAAATCGACGAAATCATCGAGATTTGCGAGCTGTTCCGCTTGTTTCGACGGTTAAACGGTTGTTTATTACATTCTGCACGTAAAAAGGAGTAAAAGGAGCGCTTAAACGTCGAAATATCTCAAACGGGAAGGAAATGACGGTCAGTTTTCATCAAAATCGACGAAATCATCGAGAATTGCGAGCTGTTTCCGCTTGTTTCGACGGTTAAACGGTTGTTTATTGCATTCTGCACGTAAAAAGGAGTAAAAGGAGCGCTTAAACGTCGAAATATCTCAAACGGGAAGGAAATGACGGTCAGTTTTCATCAAAATCGACGAAATCATCGAGATTTGCGAGCTGTTCCGCTTGTTTCGACGGTTAAACTAATGTTTATTACATTCTGCACGTAAAAAGGAGTAAAAGGAGCGCTTAAACGTCGAAATATCTCAAACGGGAAGGAAATGACGGTCAGTTTTCATCAAAATCGACGAAATCATCGAGATTTGCGAGCTGTTCCGCTTGTTTCGACGGTTAAACAGTTGTTTATTACATTCTGCACGTAAAAAGGAGTAAAAGGAGCGCTTAAACGTCGAAATATCTCAAACGGGAAGGAAATGACGGTCAGTTTTCATCAAAATCGTCGAAATCATCGAGATTTGCCAGCTGTTCCGCTTGTTTCGACGGTTAAACGGTTGTTTATTACATTCTGCACGTAAAAAGGAGTAAAAGGAGCGCTTAAACGTCGAAATATCCCAAACGGGAAGGAAATGACGGTCAGTTTTCATCAAAATCGTCGAAATCATCGAGATTTGCCAGCTGTTCCGCATGTTTCGACGGTTAAACGGTTGTTTATTACATTCTGCACGTAAAAAGGAGTAAAAGGAGCGCTTAAACGTCGAAATATCCCAAACGGGAAGGAAATGACGGTCAGTTTTCATCAAAAACGACGAAATCATCGAGATTTGCGAGCCGTTCCGCTTGTTTCGACGGTTAAACGGTTATTTATTACATTCTGCACGTAAAAAGGAGTAAAAGAAGCGCTTAAACGTCGAAATATCTCAAACGGGAAGGAAATGACGGTCAGTTTTCATCAAAATCGACGAAATCATCGAGAATTGCGAGCTGTTCCGCTTGTTTTGACGGTTAAACGGTTGTTTATTACATTCGGCACCTAAAAAGGAGTAAAAGGAGCGCTTAAACGTCGAAATATCTCAAGCGGGAAGGAAATGACGGTCAGTTTTCATCAAAATCGACGAAATCATCGAGATTTGCGAGCTGTTCCGCTTGTTTCGACGGTTAAACGGTTGTTTATTACATTCTGCACGTAAAAAGGAGTAAAAGGAGCGCTTAAACGTCGAAATATCTCAAGCGGGAAGGAAATGACGGTCAGTTTTCATCAAAATCGACGAAATCATCGAGATTTGAGAGCTGTTCCGCTTGTTTCGACGGTTAAACGGTTGTTTATTACATTCTGCACGTAAAAAGGAGTAAAAGGAGCGCATAAACGTGGAAATATCTCAAACGGGAAGGAAATGACGGTCAGTTTTCATCAAAATCGACGAAATCATCGAGATTTGCGAGCTGTTCCGCTTGTTTCGACGGTTAAACGGTTGTTTATTACATTCTGCACGTAAAAAGGAGTAAAAGGAGCGCTTAAACGTCGAAATATCTCAAACGGGAAGGAAATGACGGTCAGTTTTCATCAAAATCGACGAAATCATCGAGATTTGCGAGCTGTTCCGCTTGTTTCGACGGTTAAACAGTTGTTTATTACATTCTGCACGTAAAAAGGAGTAAAAGGAGCGCTTAAACGTCGAAATATCTCAAACGGGAAGGAAATGACGGTCATTTTTCATCAAAATCGACGAAATCATCGAGAATTGCGAGCTGTTCCGCTTGTTTCGACGGTTAAACGGTTGTTTATTACATTCTGCACGTAAAAAGGATTAAAAGGAGCGCTTAAACGTCGAAATATCTCAAACGGGAAGGAAATGACGGTCAGTTTTCATCAAAATCGACGAAATCATCGAGATTTGCGAGCTGTTCCGCTTGTTTCGACGGTTAAACTAATGTTTATTACATTCTGCACGTAAAAAGGAGTAAAAGGAGCGCTTAAACGTCGAAATATCTCAAACGGGAAGGAAATGACGGTCAGTTTTCATCAAAAACGACGAAATCATCGAGATTTGCGAGCCGTTCCGCTTGTTTCGACGGTTAAACGGTTGTTTATTACATTCTGCACGTAAAAAGGAGTAAAAGGAGCGCTTAAACGTCGAAATATCTCAAACGGGAAGGAAATGACGGTCAGTTTTCATCAAAAACGACGAAATCATCGAGATTTGCGAGCCGTTCCGCTTGTTTCGACGGTTAAAAGGTTGTTTATTACATTCTGCACGTAAAGAGGAGTAAAGGAGCGCTTAAACGTCGAAATGTCTCAAACGGGAAGGAAATGACGGTCAGTTTTCATCAAAAACGACGAAATCATCGAGATTTGCGAGCCGTTCCGCTTGTTTCGACGGTTAAGCGGTTGTTTACAACATTCTGCACGTAAAAAGGAGTAAAAGGAGCGCTTAAACGTCGAAATATCTCAATCGGGAAGGAAATGACGGTCAGTTTTCATCAAAATCGACGAAATCATCGAGATTTGAGAGCTGTTCCGCTTGTTTCGACGGTAAAACGGTTGTTTATTACATTCTGCACGTAAAAAGGAGTAAAAGGAGCGCTTAAACGTCGAAATATCTCAAACGGGAAGGAAATGACGGTCAGTTTTCATCAAAATCGACGAAATCATCGAGATTTGCGAGCTGTTCCGCTTGTTTCGACGGTTAAACTAATGTTTATTACATTCTGCACGTCAAAAGGAGTAAAAGGAGCGCTTAAACGTCGAAATATCTCAAACGGGAAGGAAATGACGGTCAGTTTTCATCAAAATCGACGAAATCATCGAGATTTGCGAGCTGTTCCGCTTGTTTCGACGGTTAAACGGTTGTTTATTACATTCGGCACGTAAAAAGGAGTAAAAGGAGCGCTTAAACGTCGAAATATCTCAAACGGGAAGGAAATGACTCTCAGTTTTCATCAAAATCGACGAAATCATCGAGATTTGCGAGCTGTTCCGCTTGTTTCGACGGTTAAACGGTTGTTTATTACATTCTGCACGTAAAAAGGAGTAAAAGGAGCGCTTAAACGTCGAAATATCTCAAACGGGAAGGAAATGACGGTCAGTTTTCATCAAAATCGACGAAATCATCGAGAATTGCGAGCTGTTCCGCTTGTTTCGACGGTTAAACGGTTGTTTATTGCATTCTGCACGTAAAAAGGAGTAAAAGGAGCGCTTAAACGTCGAAATATCTCAAACGGGAAGGAAATGACGGTCAGTTTTCATCAAAATCGACGAAATCATCGAGATTTGCGAGCTGTTCCGCTTGTTTCGACGGTTAAACTAATGTTTATTACATTCTGCACGTAAAAAGGAGTAAAAGGAGCGCTTAAACGTCGAAATATCTCAAACGGGAAGGAAATGACGGTCAGTTTTCATCAAAATCGACGAAATCATCGAGATTTGCGAGCTGTTCCGCTTGTTTCGACGGTTAAACAGTTGTTTATTACATTCTGCACGTAAAAAGGAGTAAAAGGAGCGCTTAAACGTCGAAATATCTCAAACGGGAAGGAAATGACGGTCAGTTTTCATCAAAATCGACGAAATCATCGAGATTTGCGAGCTGTTCCGCTTGTTTCGACGGTTAAACAGTTGTTTATTACATTCTGCACGTAAAAAGGAGTAAAAGGAGCGCTTAAACGTCGAAATATCTCAAACGGGAAGGAAATGACGGTCAGTTTTCATCAAAATCGACGAAATCATCGAGATTTGCGAGCTGTTCCGCTTGTTTCGACGGTTAAACGGTTGTTTATTACATTCTGCACGTAAAAAGGAGTAAAAGGAGCGCTTAAACGTCGAAATATCTCAAACGGGAAGGAAATGACGGTCAGTTTTCATCAAAAACGACGAAATCATCGAGATTTGCGAGCCGTTCCGCTTGTTTCGACGGTTAAACGGTTGTTTATTACATTCTGCACGTAAAAAGGAGTAAAAGGAGCGCTTAAACGTCGAAATATCTCAAACGGGAAGGAAATGACGGTCAGTTTTCATCAAAAACGACGAAATCATCGAGATTTGCGAGCCGTTCCGCTTGTTTCGACGGTTAAACGGTTGTTTATTACATTCTGCACGTAAAAAGGAGTATAAGGAGCGCTTAAACGTCGAAATATCTCAAACGGGAAGGAAATGACGGTCAGTTTTCATCAAAAACGACGAAATCATCGAGATTTGCGAGCCGTTCCGCTTGTTTCGACGGTTAAAAGGTTGTTTATTACATTCTGCACGTAAAGAGGAGTAAAGGAGCGCTTAAACGTCGAAATGTCTCAAACGGGAAGGAAATGACGGTCAGTTTTCATCAAAAACGACGAAATCATCGAGATTTGCGAGCCGTTCCGCTTGTTTCGACGGTTAAGCGGTTG
Organism: Bombus flavifrons; assembly: GCF_040668555.2. NCBI lineage: Eukaryota > Metazoa > Arthropoda > Insecta > Hymenoptera > Apidae > Bombus > Bombus flavifrons. Next base: position 61,576 of record NW_027184934.1, read on the forward strand.
TTTACAACATTCTGCACGTAAAAAGGAGTAAAAGGAGCGCTTAAACGTCGAAATATCTCAAACGGGAAGGAAATGACGGTCAGTTTTCTTCAAAATCGACGAAATCATCGAGATTTGCGAGCTGTTCCGCTTGTTTCGACGGTTAAACGGTTGTTTATTACATTCTGCACGTAAAAAGGAGTAAAAGGAGCGCTTAAACGTCGAAATATCTCAAACGGGAAGGAAATGACGGTCAGTTTTCATCAAAATCGACGAAATCATCGATATTTGCGAGCTGTTCCGCTTGTTTCGATGGTTAAACGGTTGTTTATTACATTCTGCACGTAAAAAGGAGTAAAAGGAGCGCTTAAACGTCGAAATATCTCAAACGGGAAGGAAATGACGGTCAGTTTTCTTCAAAATCGACGAAATCATCGAGATTTGCGAGCTGTTCCGCTTGTTTCCACGGTTAAACGGTTGTTTATTACATTCTGCACGTAAAAAGGAGTAAAAGGAGCGCTTAAACGTCGAAATATCTCAAACGGGAAGGAAATGACGGTCAGTTTTCATCAAAATCGACGAAATCAACGAGATTTGCGAGCTGTTCCGCTTGTTTCCACGGTTAAACGGTTGTTTATTACATTCTGCACGTAAAAAGGAGTAAAAGGAGCGCTTAAACGTCGAAATATCTCAAACGGGAAGGAAATGACGGTCAGTTTTCACCAAAATCGACGAAATCATCGAGATTTGCGAGCTGTTCCGCTTGTTTCGATGGTTAAACGGTTGTTTATTACATTCTGCACGTAAAAAGGAGTAAAAGGAGCGCTTAAACGTCGAAATATCTCAAACGGGAAGGAAATGACGGACAGTTTTCATCAAAATCGACGAAATCATCGAGATTTGCGAGCTGTTCCGCTTGTTTCGACGGTTAAACGGTTGTTTATTACATTCGGCACGTAAAAAGGAGTAAAAGGAGCGCTTAAACGTCGAAATATCTCAAACGGGACGGAAATGACGGTCAGTTTTCATCAAAATCGACGAAATCATCGAGATTTGCGAGCTGTTCCGCTTGTTTCGACGGTTAAACGGTTGTTTATTACATTCTGCACGTAAAAAGGAGTAAAAGGAGCGCTTAAACGTCGAAATATCTCAAACGGGAAGGAAATGACGGTCAGTTTTCTTCAAAATCGACGAAATCATCGAGATTTGCGAGCTGTTCCGCTTGTTTCCACGGTTAAACGGTTGTTTATTACATTCTGCACGTAAAAAGGAGTAAAAGGAGCGCTTAAACGTCGAAATATCTCAAACGGGAAGGAAATGACGGTCAGTTTTCATCAAAATCGACGAAATCATCGAGATTTGCGAGCTGTTCCGCTTGTTTCGATGGTTAAACGGTTGTTTATTACATTCTGCACGTAAAAAGGAGTAAAAGGAGCGCTTAAACGTCGAAATATCTCAAACGGGACGGAAATGACGGTCAGTTTTCATCAAAATCGACGAAATCATCGAGATTTGAGAGCTGTTCCGCTTGTTTCGACGGTAAAACGGTTGTTTATTACATTCTGCACGTAAAAAGGAGTAAAAGGAGCGCTTAAACGTCGAAATATCTCAAACGGGAAGGAAATGACGGTCAGTTTTCATCAAAATCGACGAAATCATCGAGATTTGCGAGCTGTTCCGCTTGTTTCGACGGTTAAACTAATGTTTATTACATTCTGCACGTAAAAAGGAGTAAAAGGAGCGCTTAAACGTCGAAATATCTCAAACGGGAAGGAAATGACGGTCAGTTTTCATCAAAAACGACGAAATCATCGAGATTTGCGAGCCGTTCCGCTTGTTTCGACGGTTAAACGGTTGTTTATTACATTCTGCACGTAAAAAGGAGTAAAAGGAGCGCTTAAACGTCGAAATGTCTCAAACGGGAAGGAAATGACGGTCAGTTTTCATCAAAAACGACGAAATCATCGAGATTTGCGAGCCGTTCCGCTTGTTTCGACGGTTAAGCGGTTGTTTACAACATTCTGCACGTAAAAAGGATTAAAAGGAGCGCTTAAACGTCGAAATATCTCAAACGGGAAGGAAATGACGGTCAGTTTTCATCAAAATCGACGAAATCATCGAGATTTGAGAGCTGTTCCGCTTGTTTCGACGGTAAAACGGTTGTTTATTACATTCTGCACGTAAAAAGGAGTAAAACGAGCGCTTAAGCGTCGAAATATCTCAAACGGGAAGGAAATGACGGTCAGTTTTCATCAAAATCGACGAAATCATCGGGATTTGCGAGCTGTTCCGCCTGTTTCGATGGTTAAACGGTTGTTTATTACATTCTGCACGTAAAAAGGAGTAAAAGGAGCGCTTAAACGTCGAAATATCTCAAACGGGAAGGAAATGACGGTCAGTTTTCATCAAAATCGACGAAATCATCGGGATTTGCGAGCTGTTCCGCCTGTTTCGATGGTTAAACGGTTGTTTATTACATTCTGCACGTAAAAAGGAGTAAAAGGAGCGCTTAAACGTCGAAATATCTCAAACGGGAAGGAAATGACGGTCAGTTTTCATCAAAATCGACGAAATCATCGAGATTTGCGAGCTGTTCCGCTTGTTTCGACGGTTAAACGGTTGTTTATTACATTCTGCACGTAAAAAGGAGTAAAAGGAGCGCTTAAACGTCGAAATATCTCAAACGGGAAGGAAATGACGGTCAGTTTTCATCAAAATCGACGAAATCATCGAGATTTGCGAGCTGTTCCGCTTGTTTCCACGGTTAAACGGTTGTTTATTACATTCTGCACGTAAAAAGGAGTAAAAGGAGCGCTTAAACGTCGAAATATCTCAAACGGGAAGGAAATGACGGTCAGTTTTCATCAAAATCGACGAAATCATCGAGATTTGCGAGCTGTTCCGCTTGTTTCGATGGTTAAACGGTTGTTTATTACATTCTGCACGTAAAAAGGAGTAAAAGGAGCGCTTAAACGTCGAAATATCTCAAACGGGACGGAAATGACGGTCAGTTTTCATCAAAATCGACGAAATCATCGAGATTTGAGAGCTGTTCCGCTTGTTTCGACGGTAAAACGGTTGTTTATTACATTCTGCACGTAAAAGGAGTAAAAGGAGCGCTTAAACGTCGAAATATCTCAAACGGGAAGGAAATGACGGTCAGTTTTCATCAAAATCGACGAAATCATCGAGATTTGCGAGCTGTTCCGCTTGTTTCGACGGTTAAACTAATGTTTATTACATTCTGCACGTAAAAAGGAGTAAAAGGAGCGCTTAAAACGTCGAAATATCTCAAACGGGAAGGAAATGACGGTCAGTTTTCATCAAAAACGACGAAATCATCGAGATTTGCGAGCCGTTCCGCTTGTTTCGACGGTTAAACGGTTGTTTATTACATTCTGCACGTAAAAAGGAGTAAAAGGAGCGCTTAAACGTCGAAATATCTCAAACGGGAAGGAAATGACGGTCAGTTTTCATCAAAAACGACGAAATCATCGAGATTTGCGAGCCGTTCCGCTTGTTTCGACGGTTAAACGGTTGTTTATTACATTCTGCACGTAAAAAGGAGTATAAGGAGCGCTTAAACGTCGAAATATCTCAAACGGGAAGGAAATGACGGTCAGTTTTCATCAAAAACGACGAAATCATCGAGATTTGCGAGCCGTTCCGCTTGTTTCGACGGTTAAAAGGTTGTTTATTACATTCTGCACGTAAAGAGGAGTAAAGGAGCGCTTAAACGTCGAAATGTCTCAAACGGGAAGGAAATGACGGTCAGTTTTCATCAAAAACGACGAAATCATCGAGATTTGCGAGCCGTTCCGCTTGTTTCGACGGTTAAGCGGTTGTTTACAACATTCTGCACGTAAAAAGGAGTAAAAGGAGCGCTTAAACGTCGAAATATCTCAAACGGGAAGGAAATGACGGTCAGTTTTCATCAAAATCGACGAAATCATCGAGATTTGAGAGCTGTTCCGCTTGTTTCGACGGTAAAACGGTTGTTTATTACATTCTGCACGTAAAAAGGAGTAAAAGGAGCGCTTAAACGTCGAAATATCTCAAACGGGAAGGAAATGACGGTCAGTTTTCATCAAAATCGACGAAATCATCGAGATTTGCGAGCTGTTCCGCTTGTTTCGACGGTTAAACTAATGTTTATTACATTCTGCACGTCAAAAGGAGTAAAAGGAGCGCTTAAACGTCGAAATATCTCAAACGGGAAGGAAATGACGGTCAGTTTTCATCAAAATCGACGAAATCATCGAGATTTGCGAGCTGTTCCGCTTGTTTCGACGGTTAAACTAATGTTTATTACATTCTGCACGTAAAAAGGAGTAAAAGGAGCGCTTAAACGTCGAAATATCTCAAACGGGAAGGAAATGACGGTCAGTTTTCATCAAAATCGACGAAATCATCGAGATTTGCGAGCTGTTCCGCTTGTTTCGACGGTTAAACGGTTGTTTATTACATTCTGCACGTAAAAAGGAGTAAAAGGAGCGCTTAAACGTCGAAATATCTCAAACGGGAAGGAAATGACGGTCAGTTTTCATCAAAATCGACGAAATCATCGAGATTTGCGAGCTGTTCCGCTTGTTTCGACGGTTAAACGGTTGTTTATTACATTCTGCACGTAAAAAGGAGTAAAAGGAGCGCTTAAACGTCGAAATATCTCAAACGGGAAGGAAATGACGGTCAGTTTTCATCAAAATCGACGAAATCATCGAGATTTGCGAGCTGTTCCGCTTGTTTCGATGGTTAAACGGTTGTTTATTACATTCTGCACGTAAAAAGGAGTAAAAGGAGCGCTTAAACGTCGAAATATCTCAAACGGGACGGAAATGACGGTCAGTTTTCATCAAAATCGACGAAATCATCGAGATTTGAGAGCTGTTCCGCTTGTTTCGACGGTAAAACGGTTGTTTATTACATTCTGCACGTAAAAAGGAGTAAAAGGAGCGCTTAAACGTCGAAATATCTCAAACGGGAAGGAAATGACGGTCAGTTTTCATCAAAATCGACGAAATCATCGAGATTTGCGAGCTGTTCCGCTTGTTTCGACGGTTAAACTAATGTTTATTACATTCTGCACGTAAAAAGGAGTAAAAGGAGCGCTTAAACGTCGAAATATCTCAAACGGGAAGGAAATGACGGTCAGTTTTCATCAAAAACGACGAAA
>NW_027184935.1:0-65676 GCF_040668555.2 Bombus flavifrons
TATAACGTTATACGTTATGTGGTAATACTATATAACGTTATACGTTATATGGTAATACTATATAACGTTATACGTTATAACGTCATACTATATAACGTTATACGTTATAACGTTATACGTTATAACGTAATACTATATAACGTTATACGTTACATGGTGATACTATATAACGTTATACGTTATATGGTAATACTATATAACGTTATACGTTATATGGTAATACTATATAACGTTATACGTTATAACGTAATACTATATAACGTTATACGTTATAACGTAATACTATATAACGTTACACGTTATGACGTAATACTATATAACGTTATACGTTATATGGTAATACTATATAACGTTATACGTTATATGGTAATACTATATAACGTTATACGTTATATGGTAATGCTATATAACGTTATACGTATTAACGTCATACTATATAACGTTATACGTTATAACGTAATACTATATAACGTTATACGTTACATGGTGATACTATATAACGTTATACGTTACATGGTGATACTATATAACGTTATACGTTACATGGTGATACTATATAACGTTATACGTTATAACGTAATACTATATAATGTTATACGTTATAACGTAATACTATATAATGTTATACGTTATAACGTAATACTATATAACGTTATACGTTATAACGTAATACTATATAACGTTATACGTTATAACGTAGTACTATATAACGTTATACGTTATATGGTAATACTATATAACGTTATACGTTATATGGTAATACTATATAACGTTATACGTTATATGGTAATACTATATAACGTTATACGTTATATGGTAATACTATATAACGTTATACGTTATATGGTAATACTAAATAACGTTATACGTTATAACGTAATACTATATAACGTTATACGATATAACGTAATACTATATAACGTTATACGTTATATGGTGATACTATATAACGTTATAACGTAATACTATATAACGTTATACGTTATAACGTAATACTATATAACGTTATACGTTATAACGTAATACTATATAACGTTATACGATATAACGTAATACTATATAACGTTATACGTTATATGGTGATACTATATAACGTTATAACGTAATACTATATAACGTTATACGTTATATGGTAATACTATATAACGTTATACGTCATAACGTAATACTATATAACGTTATACGTTATAACGTAATACTATATAACGTTATACGTTATAACGTAGTACTATATAACGTTATACGTTATATGGTAATACTATATAACGTTATACGTTATAACGTAATACTATATAAAGTTATACGTTATAACGTTATACTATATAACGTTATACGATATAACGTAATACTATATAACGTTATACGTTATATGGTGATACTATATAACGTTATAACGTAATACTATATAACGTTATACGTTATATGGTAATACTATATAACGTTATACGTCATAACGTAATACTATATAACGTTATACGTTATAACGTAATACTATATAACGTTATACGTTATAACGTAATACTATATAACGTTATACGTTACATGGTGATACTATATAACGTTATACGTTACATGGTGATACTATATAACGTTATACGTTACATGGTGATACTATATAACGTTATACGTTATAACGTAATACTATATAATGTTATACGTTATAACGTAATACTATATAATGTTATACGTTATAACGTAATACTATATAACGTTATACGTTACATGGTGATACTATATAACGTTATACGTTACATGGTGATACTATATAACGTTATACGTTACATGGTGATACTATATAACGTTATACGTTACATGGTGATACTATATAACGTTATACGTTACATGGTGATACTATATAACGTTATACGTTACATGGTGATACTATATAACGTTATACGTTATAACGTAATACTATATAACGTTACACGTTATAACGTAATACTATATAACGTTATACGTTATAACGTAATACTATATAACGTTATACGTTATGTGGTAATACTATATAACGTTATACGTTATATGGTAATACTATATAACGTTATACGTTATAACGTCATACTATATAACGTTATACGTTATAACGTTATACGTTATAACGTAATACTATATAACGTTATACGTTACATGGTGATACTATATAACGTTATACGTTATATGGTAATACTATATAACGTTATACGTTATATGGTAATACTATATAACGTTATACGTTATAACGTAATACTATATAACGTTATACGTTATAACGTAATACTATATAACGTTACACGTTATGACGTAATACTATATAACGTTATACGTTATATGGTAATACTATATAACGTTATACGTTATATGGTAATACTATATAACGTTATACGTTATATGGTAATGCTATATAACGTTATACGTATTAACGTCATACTATATAACGTTATACGTTATAACGTAATACTATATAACGTTATACGTTACATGGTGATACTATATAACGTTATACGTTACATGGTGATACTATATAACGTTATACGTTACATGGTGATACTATATAACGTTATACGTTATAACGTAATACTATATAATGTTATACGTTATAACGTAATACTATATAATGTTATACGTTATAACGTAATACTATATAACGTTATACGTTATAACGTAATACTATATAACGTTATACGTTATAACGTAGTACTATATAACGTTATACGTTATATGGTAATACTATATAACGTTATACGTTATATGGTAATACTATATAACGTTATACGTTATATGGTAATACTATATAACGTTATACGTTATATGGTAATACTATATAACGTTATACGTTATATGGTAATACTAAATAACGTTATACGTTATAACGTAATACTATATAACGTTATACGATATAACGTAATACTATATAACGTTATACGTTATATGGTGATACTATATAACGTTATAACGTAATACTATATAACGTTATACGTTATAACGTAATACTATATAACGTTATACGTTATAACGTAATACTATATAACGTTATACGATATAACGTAATACTATATAACGTTATACGTTATATGGTGATACTATATAACGTTATAACGTAATACTATATAACGTTATACGTTATATGGTAATACTATATAACGTTATACGTCATAACGTAATACTATATAACGTTATACGTTATAACGTAATACTATATAACGTTATACGTTATAACGTAGTACTATATAACGTTATACGTTATATGGTAATACTATATAACGTTATACGTTATAACGTAATACTATATAAAGTTATACGTTATAACGTTATACTATATAACGTTATACGTTATAACGTAATACTATATAACGTTATACGTTATAACGTAATACTATATAACGTTATACGATATAACGTAATACTATATAACGTTATACGTTATATGGTGATACTATATAACGTTATAACGTAATACTATATAACGTTATACGTTATATGGTAATACTATATAACGTTATACGTCATAACGTAATACTATATAACGTTATACGTTATAACGTAATACTATATAACGTTATACGTTATAACGTATTACTATATAACGTTATACGTTATATGGTAATACTATATAACGTTATACGTTATAACGTAATACTATATAAAGTTATACGTTATAACGTTATACTATATAACGTTATACGTTATATGGTAATACTATATAACGTTATACGTTATAACGTAATACTATATAACGTTATACGTTATAACGTAATACTATATAACGTTATACGTTATAACGTAATACCATATAATGTTATACGTTATAACGTAATACCATATAACGTTATACGTTATAACGTCATACTATATAACGTTATACGTTATAACGTAATACTATATAACGTTATACGTTACATGGTGATACTATATAACGTTATACGTTACATGGTGATACTATATAACGTTATACGTTACATGGTGATACTATATAACGTTATACGTTATAACGTAATACTATATAATGTTATACGTTATAACGTAATACTATATAATGTTATACGTTATAACGTAATACTATATAACGTTATACGTTACATGGTGATACTATATAACGTTATACGTTACATGGTGATACTATATAACGTTATACGTTACATGGTGATACTATATAACGTTATACGTTATAACGTAATACTATATAACGTTACACGTTATAACGTAATACTATATAACGTTATACGTTATAACGTAATACTATATAACGTTATACGTTATATGGTAATACTATATAACGTTATACGTTATATGGTAATACTATATAACGTTGTACCTTATAACGTCATACTATATAACGTTATACGTTATAACGTTATACGTTATAACGTTATACGTTATAACGTAATACTATATAACGTTATACGTTACATGGTGATACTATATAACGTTATACGTTATATGGTAATACTATATAACGTTATACGTTATATGGTAATACTATATAACGTTATACGATATAACGTAATACTATATAACGTTATACGTTATATGGTGATACTATATAACGTTATAACGTAATACTATATAACGTTATACGTTATAACGTAATACTACATAACGTTATACGTTATAACGTAATACTATATAACGTTATACGATATAACGTAATACTATATAACGTTATACGTTATATGGTGATACTATATAACGTTATACGTTATATGGTAATACTATATAACGTTATACGTTACATGGTGATACTATATAACGTTATACGTTACATGGTGATACTATATAACGTTATACGTTATAACGTAATACTATATAATGTTATACGTTATAACGTAATACTATATAATGTTATACGTTATAACGTAATACTATATAACGTTATACGTTACATGGTGATACTATATAACGTTATACGTTATATGGTAATACTATATAACGTTATACGTCATAACGTAATACTATATAACGTTATACGTTATAACGTAATACTATATAACGTTATACGTTATAACGTAGTACTATATAACGTTATACGTTATATGGTAATACTATATAACGTTATACGTTATAACGTAATACTATATAACGTTATACGTTATAACGTTATACTATATAACGTTATACGTTATAACGTAATACTATATAACGTTATACGTTATAACGTAATACTATATAACGTTATACGATATAACGTAATACTATATAACGTTATACGTTATATGGTGATACTATATAACGTTATAACGTAATACTATATAACGTTATACGTTATATGGTAATACTATATAACGTTATACGTTATAACGTAATACTATATAGCGTTGTACGTTACATGGTGATACTATATAACGTTATACGTTATAACGTAATACTATAAAATGTTACACGTTATAACGTAATACTATATAACGTTAAACGTTATAACGTAATACTATATAACGTTATACGTTATAACGTAATACTATATAACGTTATACGTTACATGGTGATACTATATAACGTTATACGTTATAACGTAATACTATATAACGTTATACGTTATAACGTAATACTATATAACGTTATACGTTATATGGTAATACTATATAACGTTATACGTTATATGGTAATACTATATAACGTTATACGTTATAACGTCATACTATATAACGTTATACGTTATAACGTAATACTATATAACGTTATACGTTACATGGTGAAACTATATAACGTTATACGTTACATGGTGATACTATATAACGTTATACGTTACATGGTGATACTATATAACGTTATACGTTACATGGTGATACTATATAACGTTATACGTTATATGGTAATACTATATAACGTTATACGTTACATGGTGATACTATATAACGTTATACGTTATAACGTAATACTATATAACGTTATACGTTACATGGTGATACTATATAACGTTATACGTTATAACGTAATACTATATAACGTTATACGTTATAACGTAATACTATATAACGTTATACGTTATATGGTAATACTATATAACGTTATACGTTACATGGTGATACTATATAACGTTATACGTTATAACGTAATACTATATAACGTTATACGTTACATGGTGATACTATATAACGTTATACGTTATAACGTAATACTATATAACGTTATACGTTATAACGTAATACTATATAACGTTATACGTTATATGGTAATACTATATAACGTTATACGTTATATGGTAATACTATATAACGTTATACGTTATAACGTCATACTATATAACGTTATACGTTATAACGTAATACTATATAACGTTATACGTTACATGGTGATACTATATAACGTTATACGTTACATGGTGATACTATATAACGTTATACGTTATAACGTAATACTATATAACGTTATACGTTACATGGTGATACTATATAACGTTATACGTTACATGGTGATACTATATAACGTTATACGTTATATGGTGATACTATATAACGTTATACGTTATAACGTAATAGTATATAACGTTATACGTTATAACGTAATACTATATAACGTTATACGTTATATGGTAATACTATATAACGTTATACGATATAACGTAATACTATATAAAGTTATACGTTATAACGTAATACTATATAACGTTATACGTTATATGGTAATACTATATAACGTTATAACGTAATAGTATATAACGTTATACGTTATACCGTAATACTATATAACTTTATACGTGATATGGTAATACTATATAACGTTAAACGTTATAACGTAATACTATATAACGTTATACGTTATAACGTAATACTATATAACGTTATACGTTATAACGTAATACTATATAACGTAATACGTTATAACGTAATACTATATAACGTTATACGTTATAACGTAATACTATATAACGTTATACGTTATATGGTAATACTATATAACGTTATACGTTATATGGTAATACTATATAACGTTATACGTTATAACGTAATACTATATAACGTTGTACGTTACATGGTGATACTATATAACGTTATACGTTATAACGTAATACAATAAAATGTTACACGTTATAACGTAATACTATATAACGTTATACGTTATAACGTAATACTATATAACGTTATACGTTATAACGTAATACTATATAACGTTATACGTTATATGGTAATACTATATAACGTTATACGTTACATGGTGATACTATATAACGTTATACGTTATAACGTAATACTATATAACGTTATACGTTACATGGTGATACTATATAACGTTATACGTTATAACGTAATACTATATAACGTTATACGTTATAACGTAATACTATATAACGTTATACGTTATATGGTAATACTATATAACGTTATACGTTATATGGTAATACTATATAACGTTATACGTTATAACGTCATACTATATAACGTTATACGTTATAACGTAATACTATATAACGTTATACGTTACATGGTGATACTATATAACGTTATACGTTACATGGTGATACTATATAACGTTATACGTTATAACGTAATACTATATAACGTTATACGTTACATGGTGATACTATATAACGTTATACGTTACATGGTGATACTATATAACGTTATACGTTATATGGTGATACTATATAACGTTATACGTTATAACGTAATAGTATATAACGTTATACGTTATAACGTAATACTATATAACGTTATACGTTATATGGTAATACTATATAACGTTATACGATATAACGTAATACTATATAAAGTTATACGTTATAACGTAATACTATATAACGTTATACGTTATATGGTAATACTATATAACGTTATAACGTAATAGTATATAACGTTATACGTTATACCGTAATACTATATAACTTTATACGTGATATGGTAATACTATATAACGTTAAACGTTATAACGTAATACTATATAACGTTATACGTTATAACGTAATACTATATAACGTTATACGTTATAACGTAATACTATATAACGTAATACTATATAACGTTATACGTTATAACGTAATACTATATAACGTAATACGTTATAACGTAATACTATATAACGTTATACGTTATAACGTAATACTATATAACGTTATACGTTATATGGTAATACTATATAACGTTATACGTTATATGGTAATACTATATAACGTTATACGTTATAACGTAATACTATATAACGTTGTACGTTACATGGTGATACTATATAACGTTATACGTTATAACGTAATACAATAAAATGTTACACGTTATAACGTAATACTATATAACGTTATACGTTATAACGTAATACTATATAACGTTATACGTTATAACGTAATACTATATAACGTTATACGTTATAACGTAATACTATATAACGTTATACGCTATATGGTAATACTATATAACGTTATACGTTATAACGTAATACTACATAACGTTATACGTTATATGGTAATACAAAATAACGTTATACGTTATAACGTAATACTATATAACGTTATACGTTATAACGTAATACTATATAACGTTATACGTTATAACGTAATACTATATAACGTTATACGTTATATGGTAATACTATATAACGTTATACGTTATATGGTAATACTATATAACGTTATACGTTATAACGTAATACTATATAACGTTATACGTTATATGGTAATACTATATAACGTTATACGTTATATGGTAATACTATATAACGTTATACGTTATATGGTAATACTATATAACGTTATACGTTATATGGTAATACTATATAACGTTATACGTTATAACGTCATACTATATAACGTTATACGTTATAACGTAATACTATATAACGTTATACGTTACATGGTGATACTATATAACGTTATACGTTATAACGTAATACTATATAACGTTATACGTTATAACGTAATACTACATAACGTTATACGTTATATGGTAATACAAAATAACGTTATACGTTATAACGTAATACTATATAACGTTATACGTTACATGGTGATACTATATAACGTTATACGTTACATGGTGATACTATATAACGTTATACGTTATAACGTAATACTATATAACGTTATACGTTATAACGTAATACTATATAACGTTATACGTTACATGGTGATACTATATAACGTTATACGTTATAACGTAATACTATATAACGTTATACGTTATATGGTAATACTATATAACGTTATACGTTATAACGTCATACTATATAACGTTATACGTTATAACGTAATACTATATAACGTTATACGTTACATGGTGATACTATATAACGTTATACGTTACATGGTGATACTATATAACGTTATACGTTACATGGTGATACTATATAACGTTATACGTTATAACGTAATACTATATAACGTTATACGTTATAACGTAATACTATATAACGTTATACGATATAACGTAATACTATATAACGTTATACGTTATATGGTGATACTATATAACGTTATAACGTAATACTATATAACGTTATACGTTATAACGTAATACTATATAACGTTATACGTTATAACGTAATACTATATAACGTTATACGATATAACGTAATACTATATAACGTTATACGTTATATGGTGATACTATATAACGTTATAACGTAATACTATATAACGTTATACGTTATATGGTAATACTATATAACGTTATACGTCATAACGTAATACTATATAACGTTATACGTTATAACGTAATACTATATAACGTTATACGTTATAACGTAGTACTATATAACGTTATACGTTATATGGTAATACTATATAACGTTATACGTTATAACGTAATACTATATAAAGTTATACGTTATAACGTTATACTATATAACGTTATACGTTATAACGTAATACTATATAACGTTATACGTTATAACGTAATACTATATAACGTTATACGATATAACGTAATACTATATAACGTTATACGTTATATGGTGATACTATATAACGTTATAACGTAATACTATATAACGTTATACGTTATATGGTAATACTATATAACGTTATACGTCATAACGTAATACTATATAACGTTATACGTTATAACGTAATACTATATAACGTTATACGTTATAACGTAGTACTATATAACGTTATACGTTATATGGTAATACTATATAACGTTATACGTTATAACGTAATACTATATAAAGTTATACGTTATAACGTTATACTATATAACGTTATACGTTATATGGTAATACTATATAACGTTATACGTTATAACGTAATACTATATAACGTTATACGTTATAACGTAATACTATATAACGTTATACGTTATAACGTAATACCATATAATGTTATACGTTATAACGTAATACCATATAACGTTATACGTTATAACGTCATACTATATAACGTTATACGTTATAACGTAATACTATATAACGTTATACGTTACATGGTGATACTATATAACGTTATACGTTACATGGTGATACTATATAACGTTATACGTTACATGGTGATACTATATAACGTTATACGTTATAACGTAATACTATATAATGTTATACGTTATAACGTAATACTATATAATGTTATACGTTATAACGTAATACTATATAACGTTATACGTTACATGGTGATACTATATAACGTTATACGTTACATGGTGATACTATATAACGTTATACGTTACATGGTGATACTATATAACGTTATACGTTATAACGTAATACTATATAACGTTACACGTTATAACGTAATACTATATAACGTTATACGTTATAACGTAATACTATATAACGTTATACGTTATATGGTAATACTATATAACGTTATACGTTATATGGTAATACTATATAACGTTATACCTTATAACGTCATACTATATAACGTTATACGTTATAACGTTATACGTTATAACGTTATACGTTATAACGTAATACTATATAACGTTATACGTTACATGGTGATACTATATAACGTTATACGTTATATGGTAATACTATATAACGTTATACGTTATATGGTAATACTATATAACGTTATACGATATAACGTAATACTATATAACGTTATACGTTATATGGTGATACTATATAACGTTATAACGTAATACTATATAACGTTATACGTTATAACGTAATACTACATAACGTTATACGTTATAACGTAATACTATATAACGTTATACGATATAACGTAATACTATATAACGTTATACGTTATATGGTGATACTATATAACGTTATACGTTATATGGTAATACTATATAACGTTATACGTTACATGGTGATACTATATAACGTTATACGTTACATGGTGATACTATATAACGTTATACGTTATAACGTAATACTATATAATGTTATACGTTATAACGTAATACTATATAATGTTATACGTTATAACGTAATACTATATAAC
This sequence comes from Bombus flavifrons, assembly GCF_040668555.2. Lineage (NCBI taxonomy): Eukaryota > Metazoa > Arthropoda > Insecta > Hymenoptera > Apidae > Bombus > Bombus flavifrons. The sequence continues at coordinate 11,294 of NW_027184935.1, forward strand.
GTTATACGTTACATGGTGATACTATATAACGTTATACGTTATATGGTAATACTATATAACGTTATACGTCATAACGTAATACTATATAACGTTATACGTTATAACGTAATACTATATAACGTTATACGTTATAACGTAGTACTATATAACGTTATACGTTATATGGTAATACTATATAACGTTATACGTTATAACGTAATACTATATAACGTTATACGTTATAACGTTATACTATATAACGTTATACGTTATAACGTAATACTATATAACGTTATACGTTATAACGTAATACTATATAACGTTATACGATATAACGTAATACTATATAACGTTATACGTTATATGGTGATACTATATAACGTTATAACGTAATACTATATAACGTTATACGTTATATGGTAATACTATATAACGTTATACGTTATAACGTAATACTATATAGCGTTGTACGTTACATGGTGATACTATATAACGTTATACGTTATAACGTAATACTATAAAATGTTACACGTTATAACGTAATACTATATAACGTTAAACGTTATAACGTAATACTATATAACGTTATACGTTATAACGTAATACTATATAACGTTATACGTTACATGGTGATACTATATAACGTTATACGTTATAACGTAATACTATATAACGTTATACGTTATAACGTAATACTATATAACGTTATACGTTATATGGTAATACTATATAACGTTATACGTTATATGGTAATACTATATAACGTTATACGTTATAACGTCATACTATATAACGTTATACGTTATAACGTAATACTATATAACGTTATACGTTACATGGTGAAACTATATAACGTTATACGTTACATGGTGATACTATATAACGTTATACGTTACATGGTGATACTATATAACGTTATACGTTACATGGTGATACTATATAACGTTATACGTTATATGGTAATACTATATAACGTTATACGTTATATGGTAATACTATATAACGTTATACGTTATATGGTAATACTATATAACGTTATACGTTATAACGTCATACTATATAACGTTATACGTTATAACGTAATACTATATAACGTTATACGTTACATGGTGATACTATATAACGTTATACGTTACATGGTGATACTATATAACGTTATACGTTATAACGTAATACTATATAACGTTATACGTTACATGGTGATACTATATAACGTTATACGTTACATGGTGATACTATATAACGTTATACGTTATATGGTGATACTATATAACGTTATACGTTATAACGTAATAGTATATAACGTTATACGTTATAACGTAATACTATATAACGTTATACGTTATATGGTAATACTATATAACGTTATACGATATAACGTAATACTATATAAAGTTATACGTTATAACGTAATACTATATAACGTTATACGTTATATGGTAATACTATATAACGTTATAACGTAATAGTATATAACGTTATACGTTATACCGTAATACTATATAACTTTATACGTGATATGGTAATACTATATAACGTTAAACGTTATAACGTAATACTATATAACGTTATACGTTATAACGTAATACTATATAACGTTATACGTTATAACGTAATACTATATAACGTAATACGTTATAACGTAATACTATATAACGTTATACGTTATAACGTAATACTATATAACGTTATACGTTATATGGTAATACTATATAACGTTATACGTTATATGGTAATACTATATAACGTTATACGTTATAACGTAATACTATATAACGTTGTACGTTACATGGTGATACTATATAACGTTATACGTTATAACGTAATACAATAAAATGTTACACGTTATAACGTAATACTATATAACGTTATACGTTATAACGTAATACTATATAACGTTATACGTTATAACGTAATACTATATAACGTTATACGTTATAACGTAATACTATATAACGTTATACGCTATATGGTAATACTATATAACGTTATACGTTATAACGTAATACTACATAACGTTATACGTTATATGGTAATACAAAATAACGTTATACGTTATAACGTAATACTATATAACGTTATACGTTATAACGTAATACTATATAACGTTATACGTTATAACGTAATACTATATAACGTTATACGTTATATGGTAATACTATATAACGTTATACGTTATATGGTAATACTATATAACGTTATACGTTATAACGTAATACTATATAACGTTATACGTTATATGGTAATACTATATAACGTTATACGTTATATGGTAATACTATATAACGTTATACGTTATATGGTAATACTATATAACGTTATACGTTATATGGTAATACTATATAACGTTATACGTTATAACGTCATACTATATAACGTTATACGTTATAACGTAATACTATATAACGTTATACGTTACATGGTGATACTATATAACGTTATACGTTATAACGTAATACTATATAACGTTATACGTTATAACGTAATACTACATAACGTTATACGTTATATGGTAATACAAAATAACGTTATACGTTATAACGTAATACTATATAACGTTATACGTTATAACGTAATACTATATAACGTTATACGTTATAACGTAATACTATATAACGTTATACGTTATATGGTGATACTATATAACGTTATACGTTATAACGTAATAGTATATAACGTTATACGTTATAACGTAATACTATATAACGTTATACGTTATATGGTAATACTATATAACGTTATACGTTATATGGTAATACTATATAACGTTATACGTTATATGGTAATACTATATAACGTTATACGTTATATGGTAATACTATATAACGTTATACGTTATAACGTCATACTATATAACGTTATACGTTATAACGTAATACTATATAACGTTATACGTTACATGGTGATACTATATAACGTTATACGTTATAACGTAATACTACATAACGTTATACGTTATATGGTAATACAAAATAACGTTATACGTTATAACGTAATACTATATAACGTTATACGTTATAACGTAATACTATATAACGTTATACGTTATAACGTAATACTATATAACGTTATACGTTATATGGTAATACTATATAACGTTATACGTTATATGGTAATACTATATAACGTTATACGTTATAACGTAATACTATATAACGTTATACGTTATATGGTAATACTATATAACGTTATACGTTATATGGTAATACTATATAACGTTATACGTTATATGGTAATACTATATAACGTTATACGTTATATGGTAATACTATATAACGTTATACGTTATAACGTCATACTATATAACGTTATACGTTATAACGTAATACTATATAACGTTATACGTTACATGGTGATACTATATAACGTTATACGTTACATGGTGATACTATATAACGTTATACGTTACATGGTGATACTATATAACGTTATACGTTATAACGTAATACTATATAACGTTATACGTTATAACGTAATACTATATAACGTTATACGTTATAACGTAATACTATATAACGTTATACGTTATAACGTAATACTATATAACGTTATACGTTATAACGTAATACTATATAACGTTATACGTTATATGGTAATACTATATAACGTTATACGTTATAACGTAAAACTATATAACGTTATACGATATAACGTAATACTATATAACGTTATACGTTATAACGTAATACTATATAACGTTATACGTTATAACGTAATACTATATAACGTTGTACGTTACATGGTGATACTATATAACGTTATACGTTATAACGTAATACTATAAAATGTTACACGTTATAAAGTAATACTATATAACGTTATACGTTATAACGTAATACTATATAACGTTATACGTTATAACGTAATACTATATAACGTTATACGTTATAACGTAATACTATATAACGTCATACGTTACATGGTGATACTATATAACGTTATAACGTAATAGTATATAACGTTATACGTTATACCGTAATACTATATAACTTTATACGTGATATGGTAATACTATATAACGTTAAACGTTATAACGTAATACTATATAACGTTATACGTTATAACGTAATACTATATAACGTTATACGTTATAACGTAATACTATATAACGTTATACGTTATAACGTAATACTATATAACGTTATACGTTATAACGTAATACTATATAACGTTATACGTTATATGGTAATACTATATAACGTTATACGTTATAACGTAATACTACATAACGTTATACGTTATAACGTAATACTATATAACGTTATACGTTATAACGTAATACTATATAACGTTATACGTTATAACGTAATACTATATAACGTTATACGTTATATGGTAATACTATATAACGTTATACGTTATATGGTAATACTATATAACGTTATACGTTATATGGTAATACTATATAACGTTATACGTTATAACGTCATACTATATAACGTTATACATTATAACGTAATACTATATAACGTTATACGTTACATGGTGATACTATATAACGTTATACGTTACATGGTGATACTATATAACGTTATACGTTACATGGTGATACTATATAACGTTATACGTTACATGGTGATACTATATAACGTTATACGTTACATGGTGATACTATATAACGTTATACGTTATATGGTAATACTATATAACGTTATACGTTATATGGTAATACTATATAACGTTATACGTTATAACGTCATACTATATAACGTTATACGTTACATGGTGATACTATATAACGTTATACGTTACATGGTGATACTATATAACGTTATACGTTACATGGTGATACTATATAACGTTATACGTTATAACGTAATACTATATAAAGTTATACGTTATAACGTAATACTATATAACGTTATATGTTATAACGTAACACTATATAACGTTATACGTTATAACGTAATACTATATAACGTTATACGTTATATGGTAATACTATATAACGTTATACGTTATATGGTAATACTATATAACGTTATACGTTATAACGTAATACTATATAACGTTATACGTTATAACGTAATACTATATAACGTTATACGTTATATGGTAATACTATATAACGTTATACGTTATATGGTAATACTATATAACGTTATACGTTATAACGTAAAACTATATAACGTTATACGATATAACGTAATACTATATAACGTTATACGTTATAACGTAATACTATATAACGTTATACGTTATAACGTAATACTATATAACGTTGTACGTTACATGGTGATACTATATAACGTTATACGTTATAACGTAATACTATAAAATGTTACACGTTATAAAGTAATACTATATAACGTTATACGTTATAACGTAATACTATATAACGTTATACGTTATAACGTAATACTATATAACGTTATACGTTATAACGTAATACTATATAACGTCATACGTTACATGGTGATACTATATAACGTTATAACGTAATAGTATATAACGTTATACGTTATACCGTAATACTATATAACTTTATACGTGATATGGTAATACTATATAACGTTAAACGTTATAACGTAATACTATATAACGTTATACGTTATAACGTAATACTATATAACGTTATACGTTATAACGTAATACTATATAACGTTATACGTTATAACGTAATACTATATAACGTTATACGTTATATGGTAATACTATATAACGTTATACGTTATAACGTAAAACTATATAACGTTATACGATATAACGTAATACTATATAACGTTATACGTTATAACGTAATACTATATAACGTTATACGTTATAACGTAATACTATATAACGTTGTACGTTACATGGTGATACTATATAACGTTATACGTTATAACGTAATACTATAAAATGTTACACGTTATAAAGTAATACTATATAACGTTATACGTTATAACGTAATACTATATAACGTTATACGTTATAACGTAATACTATATAACGTTATACGTTATAACGTAATACTATATAACGTCATACGTTACATGGTGATACTATATAACGTTATAACGTAATAGTATATAACGTTATACGTTATACCGTAATACTATATAACTTTATACGTGATATGGTAATACTATATAACGTTAAACGTTATAACGTAATACTATATAACGTTATACGTTATAACGTAATACTATATAACGTTATACGTTATAACGTAATACTATATAACGTTATACGTTATAACGTAATACTATATAACGTTATACGTTATAACGTAATACTATATAACGTTATACGTTATATGGTAATACTATATAACGTTATACGTTATAACGTAATACTACATAACGTTATACGTTATAACGTAATACTATATAACGTTATACGTTATAACGTAATACTATATAACGTTATACGTTATAACGTAATACTATATAACGTTATACGTTATATGGTAATACTATATAACGTTATACGTTATATGGTAATACTATATAACGTTATACGTTATATGGTAATACTATATAACGTTATACGTTATAACGTCATACTATATAACGTTATACATTATAACGTAATACTATATAACGTTATACGTTACATGGTGATACTATATAACGTTATACGTTACATGGTGATACTATATAACGTTATACGTTACATGGTGATACTATATAACGTTATACGTTACATGGTGATACTATATAACGTTATACGTTATATGGTAATACTATATAACGTTATACGTTATATGGTAATACTATATAACGTTATACGTTATAACGTCATACTATATAACGTTATACGTTACATGGTGATACTATATAACGTTATACGTTACATGGTGATACTATATAACGTTATACGTTACATGGTGATACTATATAACGTTATACGTTATAACGTAATACTATATAAAGTTATACGTTATAACGTAATACTATATAACGTTATATGTTATAACGTAACACTATATAACGTTATACGTTATAACGTAATACTATATAACGTTATACGTTATATGGTAATACTATATAACGTTATACGTTATATGGTAATACTATATAACGTTATACGTTATAACGTAATACTATATAACGTTATACGTTATAACGTAATACTATATAACGTTATACGTTATATGGTAATACTATATAACGTTATACGTTATATGGTAATACTATATAACGTTATACGTTATATGGTAATACTATATAACGTTATACGTTATAACGTCATACTATATAACGTTATACGTTATAACGTAATACTATATAACGTTATACGTTACATGGTGATACTATATAACGTTATACGTTACATGGTGATACTATATAACGTTATACGTTATATGGTGATACTATATAACGTTATACGTTATAACGTAATAGTATATAACGTTATACGTTATAACGTAATACTATATAACGATATACGTTATATGGTAATACTATATAACGTTATACGATATAACGTAATACTATATAAAGTTATACGTTATAACGTAATACTATATAACGTTATACGTTATATGGTAATACTATATAACGTTATAACGTAATAGTATATAACGTTATACGTTATACCGTAATACTATATAACTTTATACGTGATATGGTAATACTATATAACGTTAAACGTTATAACGTAATACTATATAACGTTATACGTTATAACGTAATACTATATAACGTTATACGTTATAACGTAATACTATATAACGTTATACGTTATAACGTAATACTATATAACGTTATACGTTATAACGTAATACTATATAACGTTATACGTTATATGGTAATACTATATAACGTTATACGTTATATGGTAATACTATATAACGTTATACGTTATAACGTAATACTATATAGCGTTGTACGTTACATGGTGATACTATATAACGTTATACGTTATAACGTAATACTATAAAATGTTACACGTTATAACGTAATACTATATAACGTTACACGTTATAACGTAATACTATATAACGTTATACGTTATATGGTAATACTATATAACGTTATGCGTTATAACGTCATACTATATAACGTTATACGTTATATGGTAATACTATATAACGTTATACGTTATATGGTAATACTATATAACGTTATACGTTATAACGTAATACTATATAAAGTTATACGTTATAACGTTATACTATATAACGTTATACGTTATATGGTAATACTATATAACGTTATACGTTATAACGTAATACTATATAACGTTATACGTTATAACGTAATACTATATAACGTTATACGTTATAACGTAATACCATATAATGTTATACGTTATAACGTAATACCATATAACGTTATACGTTATAACGTCATACTATATAACGTTATACGTTATAACGTAATACTATATAACGTTATACGTTACATGGTGATACTATATAACGTTATACGTTACATGGTGATACTATATAACGTTATACGTTACATGGTGATACTATATAACGTTATACGTTATATCGTAATACTATATAATGTTATACGTTATAACGTAATACTATATAATGTTATACGTTATAACGTAATACTATATAACGTTATACGTTACATGGTGATACTATATAACGTTATACGTTATATGGTGATACTATATAACGTTATACGTTACATGGTGATACTATATAACGTTATACGTTATAACGTAATACTATATAACGTTACACGTTATAACGTAATACTATATAACGTTATACGTTATAACGTAATACTATATAACGTTATACGTTATATGGTAATACTATATTACGTTATACGTTATATGGTAATACTATATAACGTTATACGTTATAACGTCATACTATATAACGTTATACGTTATAACGTTATACGTTATAACGTAATACTATATAACGTTATACGTTACATGGTGATACTATATAACGTTATACGTTATATGGTAATACTATATAACGTTATACGTTATATGGTAATACTATATAACGTTATACGTTATAACGTAATACTATATAACGTTATACGTTATAACGTAATACTATATAACGTTATACGTTATATGGTAATACTATATAACGTTATACGTTATATGGTAATACTATATAACGTTATACGTTATATGGTAATACTATATAACGTTATACGTTACATGGTGATACTATATAACGTTATACGTTATATGGTAATACTATATAACGTTATACGTTATATGGTACTACTATATAACGTTATACGTTATAACGTAATACTATATAACGTTATACGTTATAACGTAATACTATATAACGTTATACGTTATAACGTAATACTATATAACGTTACACGTTATATGGTAATACTATATAACGTTATACGTTATATGGTAATACTATATAACGTTATACGTTATATGGTAATACTAAATAACGTTATACGTTATAACGTAATACTATATAACGTTATACGATATAACGTAATACTATATAACGTTATACGTTATATGGTGATACTATATAACGTTATAACGTAATACTATATAACGTTATACGTTATAACGTAATACTATATAACGTTATACGTTATAACGTAGTACTATATAACGTTATACGTTATATGGTAATACTATATAACGTTATACGTTATAACGTAATACTATATAAAGTTATACGTTATAACGTAATACTATATAACGTTATACGTTATAACGTAATACTATATAACGTTATAACGTAATAGTATATAACGTTATACGTTATACCGTAATACTATATAACTTTATACGTGATATGGTAATACTATATAACGTTAAACGTTATAACGTAATAGTATATAACGTTATACGTTATAACGTAATACTATATAACGTTATACGTTATATGGTAATACTAAATAACGTTATACGTTATAACGTAATACTATATAACGTTATACGATATAACGTAATACTATATAACGTTATACGTTATATGGTGATACTATATAACGTTATAACGTAATACTATATAACGTTATACGTTATAACGTAATACTATATAACGTTATACGTTATAACGTAATACTATATAACGTTATACGATATAACGTAATACTATATAACGTTATACGTTATATGGTGATACTATATAACGTTATAACGTAATACTATATAACGTTATACGTTATATGGTAATACTATATAACGTTATACGTCATAACGTAATACTATATAACGTTATACGTTATAACGTAATACTATATAACGTTATACGTTAGAACGTAGTACTATATAACGTTATACGTTATATGGTAATACTATATAACGTTATACGTTATAACGTAATACTATATAAAGTTATACGTTATAACGTTATACTATATAACGTTATACGTTATAACGTAATACTATATAACGTTATACGTTATAACGTAATACTATATAACGTTATACGTTATAACGTAATACTATATAACGTTATACGTTATAACGTAATACTATATAACGTTATACGTTATAACGTAATACTATATAACGTTATACGTTATAACGTAATACTATATAACGTTATATCGTAATAGTATATAACGTTATACGTTATACCGTAATACTATATAACGTTATACGTCATAACGTAATACTATATAACGTTATACGTTATAACGTAATACTATATAACGTTATACGTTATAACGTAGTACTATATAACGTTATACGTTATATGGTAATACTATATAACGTTATACGTTATAACGTAATACTATATAAAGTTATACGTTATAACGTTATACTATATAACGTTATACGTTATAACGTAATACTATATAACGTTATACGTTATAACGTAATACTATATAACGTTATACGATATAACGTAATACTATATAACGTTATACGTTATATGGTGATACTATATAACGTTATAACGTAATACTATATAACGTTATACGTTATATGGTAATACTATATAACGTTATACGTCATAACGTAATACTATATAACGTTATACGTTATAACGTAATACTATATAACGTTATACGTTATAACGTAGTACTATATAACGTTATACGTTATATGGTAATACTATATAACGTTATACGTTATAACGTAATACTATATAAAGTTATACGTTATAACGATATACTATATAACGTTATACGTTATATGGTAATACTATATAACGTTATACGTTATAACGTAATACTATATAACGTTATACGTTATAACGTAATACTATATAACGTTATACGTTATAACGTAATACCATATAATGTTATACGTTATAACGTAATACCATATAACGTTATACGTTATAACGTCATACTATATAACGTTATACGTTATAACGTAATACTATATAACGTTATACGTTACATGGTGATACTATATAACGTTATACGTTACATGGTGATACTATATAACGTTATACGTTACATGGTGATACTATATAACGTTACACGTTATAACGTAATACTATATAATGTTATACGTTATAACGTAATACTATATAATGTTATACGTTATAACGTAATACTATATAACGTTATACGTTACATGGTGATACTATATAACGTTATACGTTACATGGTGATACTATATAACGTTATACGTTACATGGTGATACTATATAACGTTATACGTTACATGGTGATACTATATAACGTTATACGTTACATGGTGATACTATATAACGTTATACGTTACATGGTGATACTATATAACGTTATACGTTATAACGTAATACTATATAACGTTACACGTTATAACGTAATACTATATAACGTTATACGTTATAACGTAATACTATATAACGTTATACGTTATGTGGTAATACTATATAACGTTATACGTTATATGGTAATACTATATAACGTTATACGTTATAACGTCATACTATATAACGTTATACGTTATAACGTTATACGTTATAACGTAATACTATATAACGTTATACGTTACATGGTGATACTATATAACGTTATACGTTATATGGTAATACTATATAACGTTATACGTTATATGGTAATACTATATAACGTTATACGTTATAACGTAATACTATATAACGTTATACGTTATAACGTAATACTATATAACGTTACACGTTATGACGTAATACTATATAACGTTATACGTTATATGGTAATACTATATAACGTTATACGTTATATGGTAATACTATATAACGTTATACGTTATATGGTAATGCTATATAACGTTATACGTATTAACGTCATACTATATAACGTTATACGTTATAACGTAATACTATATAACGTTATACGTTACATGGTGATACTATATAACGTTATACGTTACATGGTGATACTATATAACGTTATACGTTACATGGTGATACTATATAACGTTATACGTTATAACGTAATACTATATAATGTTATACGTTATAACGTAATACTATATAATGTTATACGTTATAACGTAATACTATATAACGTTATACGTTATAACGTAATACTATATAACGTTATACGTTATAACGTAGTACTATATAACGTTATACGTTATATGGTAATACTATATAACGTTATACGTTATATGGTAATACTATATAACGTTATACGTTATATGGTAATACTATATAACGTTATACGTTATATGGTAATACTATATAACGTTATACGTTATATGGTAATACTAAATATCGTTATACGTTATAACGTAATACTATATAACGTTATACGATATAACATAATACTATATAACGTTATACGTTATATGGTGATACTATATAACGTTATAACGTAATACTATATAACGTTATACGTTATAACGTAATACTATATAACGTTATACGTTATAACGTAATACTATATAACGTTATACGATATAACGTAATACTATATAACGTTATACGTTATATGGTGATACTATATAACGTTATAACGTAATACTATATAACGTTATACGTTATATGGTAATACTATATAACGTTATACGTCATAACGTAATACTATATAACGTTATACGTTATAACGTAATACTATATAACGTTATACGTTATAACGTAGTACTATATAACGTTATACGTTATATGGTAATACTATATAACGTTATACGTTATAACGTAATACTATATAAAGTTATACGTTATAACGTTATACTATATAACGTTATACGTTATAACGTAATACTATATAACGTTATACGTTATAACGTAATACTATATAACGTTATACGATATAACGTAATACTATATAACGTTATACGTTATATGGAGATACTATATAACGTTATAACGTAATACTATATAACGTTATACGTTATATGGTAATACTATATAACGTTATACGTCATAACGTAATACTATATAACGTTATACGTTATAACGTAATACTATATAACGTTATACGTTATAACGTAGTACTATATAACGTTATACGTTATATGGTAATACTATATAACGTTATACGTTATAACGTAATACTATATAAAGTTATACGTTATAACGTTATACTATATAACGTTATACGTTATATGGTAATACTATATAACGTTATACGTTATAACGTAATACTATATAACGTTATACTTTATAACGTAATACTATATAACGTTATACGTTATAACGTAATACCATATAATGTTATACGTTATAACGTAATACCATATAACGTTATACGTTATAACGTCATACTATATAACGTTATACGTTATAACGTAATACTATATAACGTTATACGTTACATGGTGATACTATATAACGTTATACGTTACATGGTGATACTATATAACGTTATACGTTACATGGTGATACTATATAACGTTATACGTTATAACGTAATACTATATAATGTTATACGTTATAACGTAATACTATATAATGTTATACGTTATAACGTAATACTATATAACGTTATACGTTACATGGTGATACTATATAACGTTATACGTTACATGGTGATACTATATAACGTTATACGTTACATGGTGATACTATATAACGTTATACGTTATAACGTAATACTATATAACGTTACACGTTATAACGTAATACTATATAACGTTATACGTTATAACGTAATACTATATAACGTTATACGTTATATGGTAATACTATATAACGTTATACGTTATATGGTAATACTATATAACGTTATACCTTATAACGTCATACTATATAACGTTATACGTTATAACGTTATACGTTATAACGTTATACGTTATAACGTAATACTATATAACGTTATACGTTACATGGTGATACTATATAACGTTATACGTTATATGGTAATACTATATAACGTTATACGTTATATGGTAATACTATATAACGTTATACGATATAACGTAATACTATATAACGTTACACGTTATATGGTGATACTATATAACGTTATAACGTAATACTATATAACGTTATACGTTATAACGTAATACTACATAACGTTATACGTTATAACGTAATACTATATAACGTTATACGATATAACGTAATACTATATAACGTTATACGTTATATGGTGATACTATATAACGTTATACGTTATATGGTAATACTATATAACGTTATACGTTACATGGTGATACTATATAACGTTATACGTTACATGGTGATACTATATAACGTTATACGTTATAACGTAATACTATATAATGTTATACGTTATAACGTAATACTATATAATGTTATACGTTATAACGTAATACTATATAACGTTATACGTTACATGGTGATACTATATAACGTTATACGTTATATGGTAATACTATATAACGTTATACGTCATAACGTAATACTATATAACGTTATACGTTATAACGTAATACTATATAACGTTATACGTTATAACGTAGTACTATATAACGTTATACGTTATATGGTAATACTATATAACGTTATACGTTATAACGTAATACTATATAACGTTATACGTTATAACGTTATACTATATAACGTTATACGTTATAACGTAATACTATATAACGTTATACGTTATAACGTAATACTATATAACGTTATACGATATAACGTAATACTATATAACGTTATACGTTATATGGTGATACTATATAACGTTATAACGTAATACTATATAACGTTATACGTTATATGGTAATACTATATAACGTTATACGTTATAACGTAATACTATATAGCGTTGTACGTTACATGGTGATACTATATAACGTTATACGTTATAACGTAATACTATAAAATGTTACACGTTATAACGTAATACTATATAACGTTAAACGTTATAACGTAATACTATATAACGTTATACGTTATAACGTAATACTATATAACGTTATACGTTACATGGTGATACTATATAACGTTATACGTTATAACGTAATACTATGTAACGTTATACGTTATAACGTAATACTATATAACGTTATACGTTATATGGTAATACTATATAACGTTATACGTTATATGGTAATACTATATAACGTTATACGTTATAACGTCATACTATATAACGTTATACGTTATAACGTAATACTATATAACGTTATACGTTACATGGTGAAACTATATAACGTTATACGTTACATGGTGATACTATATAACGTTATACGTTACATGGTGATACTATATAACGTTATACGTTACATGGTGATACTATATAACGTTATACGTTATATGGTAATACTATATAACGTTATACGTTATATGGTAATACTATATAACGTTATACGTTATATGGTAATACTATATAACGTTATAGGTTATAACGTCATACTATATAACGTTATACGTTATAACGTAATACTATATAACGTTATACGTTACATGGTGATACTATATAACGTTATACGTTACATGGTGATACTATATAACGTTATACGTTATAACGTAATACTATATAACGTTATACGTTACATGGTGATACTATATAACGTTATACGTTACATGGTGATACTATATAACGTTATACGTTATATGGTGATACTATATAACGTTATACGTTATAACGTAATAGTATATAACGTTATACGTTATAACGTAATACTATATAACGTTATACGTTATATGGTAATACTATATAACGTTATACGATATAACGTAATACTATATAAAGTTATACGTTATAACGTAATACTATATAACGTTATACGTTATATGGTAATACTATATAACGTTATAACGTAATAGTATATAACGTTATACGTTATACCGTAATACTATATAACTTTATACGTGATATGGTAATACTATATAACGTTAAACGTTATAACGTAATACTATATAACGTTATACGTTATAACGTAATACTATATAACGTTATACGTTATAACGTAATACTATATAACGTAATACGTTATAACGTAATACTATATAACGTTATACGTTATAACGTAATACTATATAACGTTATACGTTATATGGTAATACTATATAACGTTATACGTTATATGGTAATACTATATAACGTTATACGTTATAACGTAATACTATATAACGTTGTACGTTACATGGTGATACTATATAACGTTATACGTTATAACGTAATACAATAAAATGTTACACGTTATAACGTAATACTATATAACGTTATACGTTATAACGTAATACTATATAACGTTATACGTTATAACGTAATACTATATAACGTTATACGTTATAACGTAATACTATATAACGTTATACGCTATATGGTAATACTATATAACGTTATACGTTATAACGTAATACTACATAACGTTATACGTTATATGGTAATACAAAATAACGTTATACGTTATAACGTAATACTATATAACGTTATACGTTATAACGTAATACTATATAACGTTATACGTTATAACGTAATACTATATAACGTTATACGTTATATGGTAATACTATATAACGTTATACGTTATATGGTAATACTATATAACGTTATACGTTATAACGTAATACTATATAACGTTATACGTTATATGGTAATACTATATAACGTTATACGTTATATGGTAATACTATATAACGTTATACGTTATATGGTAATACTATATAACGTTATACGTTATATGGTAATACTATATAACGTTATACGTTATAACGTCATACTATATAACGTTATACGTTATAACGTAATACTATATAACGTTATACGTTACATGGTGATACTATATAACGTTATACGTTACATGGTGATACTATATAACGTTATACGTTACATGGTGATACTATATAACGTTATACGTTATAACGTAATACTATATAACGTTATACGTTATAACGTAATACTATATAACGTTATACGTTATAACGTAATACTATATAACGTTATACGTTATAACGTAATACTATATAACGTTATACGTTATAACGTAATACTATATAACGTTATACGTTATATGGTAATACTATATAACGTTATACGTTATAACGTAAAACTATATAACGTTATACGATATAACGTAATACTATATAACGTTATACGTTATAACGTAATACTATATAACGTTATACGTTATAACGTAATACTATATAACGTTGTACGTTACATGGTGATACTATATAACGTTATACGTTATAACGTAATACTATAAAATGTTACACGTTATAAAGTAATACTATATAACGTTATACGTTATAACGTAATACTATATAACGTTATACGTTATAACGTAATACTATATAACGTTATACGTTATAACGTAATACTATATAACGTCATACGTTACATGGTGATACTATATAACGTTATAACGTAATAGTATATAACGTTATACGTTATACCGTAATACTATATAACTTTATACGTGATATGGTAATACTATATAACGTTAAACGTTATAACGTAATACTATATAACGTTATACGTTATAACGTAATACTATATAACGTTATACGTTATAACGTAATACTATATAACGTTATACGTTATAACGTAATACTATATAACGTTATACGTTATAACGTAATACTATATAACGTTATACGTTATATGGTAATACTATATAACGTTATACGTTATAACGTAATACTACATAACGTTATACGTTATAACGTAATACTATATAACGTTATACGTTATAACGTAATACTATATAACGTTATACGTTATAACGTAATACTATATAACGTTATACGTTATATGGTAATACTATATAACGTTATACGTTATATGGTAATACTATATAACGTTATACGTTATATGGTAATACTATATAACGTTATACGTTATAACGTCATACTATATAACGTTATACATTATAACGTAATACTATATAACGTTATACGTTACATGGTGATACTATATAACGTTATACGTTACATGGTGATACTATATAACGTTATACGTTACATGGTGATACTATATAACGTTATACGTTACATGGTGATACTATATAACGTTATACGTTACATGGTGATACTATATAACGTTATACGTTATATGGTAATACTATATAACGTTATACGTTATATGGTAATACTATATAACGTTATACGTTATAACGTCATACTATATAACGTTATACGTTACATGGTGATACTATATAACGTTATACGTTACATGGTGATACTATATAACGTTATACGTTACATGGTGATACTATATAACGTTATACGTTATAACGTAATACTATATAAAGTTATACGTTATAACGTAATACTATATAACGTTATATGTTATAACGTAACACTATATAACGTTATACGTTATAACGTAATACTATATAACGTTATACGTTATATGGTAATACTATATAACGTTATACGTTATATGGTAATACTATATAACGTTATACGTTATAACGTAATACTATATAACGTTATACGTTATAACGTAATACTATATAACGTTATACGTTATATGGTAATACTATATAACGTTATACGTTATATGGTAATACTATATAACGTTATACGTTATATGGTAATACTATATAACGTTATACGTTATAACGTAATACTATATAACGTTATACGTTACATGGTGATACTATATAACGTTATACGTTACATGGTGATACTATATAACGTTATACGTTATATGGTAATACTATATAACGTTATAACGTAATAGTATATAACGTTATACGTTATACCGTAATACTATATAACTTTATACGTGATATGGTAATACTATATAACGTTAAACGTTATAACGTAATACTATATAACGTTATACGTTATAACGTAATACTATATAACGTTATACGTTATAACGTAATACTATATAACGTTATACGTTATAACGTAATACTATATAACGTTATACGTTATAACGTAATACTATATAACGTTATACGTTATATGGTAATACTATATAACGTTATACGTTATATGGTAATACTATATAACGTTATACGTTATAACGTAATACTATATAGCGTTGTACGTTACATGGTGATACTATATAACGTTATACGTTATAACGTAATACTATAAAATGTTACACGTTATAACGTAATACTATATAACGTTAAACGTTATAACGTAATACTATATAACGTTATACGTTATAACGTAATACTATATAACGTTATACGTTACATGGTGATACTATATAACGTTATACGTTATAACGTAATACTATATAACGTTATACGTTATAACGTAATACTATATAACGTTATACGTTATATGGTAATACTATATAACGTTATACGTTATATGGTAATACTATATAACGTTATGCGTTATAACGTCATACTATATAACGTTATACGTTATAACGTAATACTATATAACGTTATACGTTACATGGTGATACTATATAACGTTATACGTTACATGGTGATACTATATTACGTTATACGTTACATGGTGATACTATATAACGTTATACGTTACATGGTGATACTATATAACGTTATACGTTATATGGTAATACTATATAACGTTATACGTTATATGGTAATACTATATAACGTTATACGTTATATGGTAATACTATATAACGTTATACGTTATAACGTCATACTATATAACGTTATACGTTATAACGTAATACTATATAACGTTATACGTTACATGGTGATACTATATAACGTTATACGTTACATGGTGATACTATATAACGTTATACGTTATAACGTAATACTATATAACGTTATACGTTACATGGTGATACTATATAACGTTATACGTTACATGGTGATACTATATAACGTTATACGTTATATGGTGATACTATATAACGTTATACGTTATAACGTAATAGTATATAACGTTATACGTTATAACGTAATACTATATAACGTTATACGTTATATGGTAATACTATATAACGTTATACGATATAACGTAATACTATATAAAGTTATACGTTATAACGTAATACTATATAACGTTATACGTTATAACGTAATACTATATAACGTAATACGTTATAACGTAATACTATATAACGTTATACGTTATAACGTAATACTATATAACGTTATACGTTATATGGTAATACTATATAACGTTATACGTTATATGGTAATACTATATAACGTTATAACGTAATAGTATATAACGTTATACGTTATACCGTAATACTATATAACTTTAGACGTGATATGGTAATACTATATAACGTTAAACGTTATAACGTAATACTATATAACGTTATACGTTATAACGTAATACTATATAACGTTATACGTTATAACGTAATACTATATAACGTAATACGTTATAACGTAATACTATATAACGTTATACGTTATAACGTAATACTATATAACGTTATACGTTATAACGTCATACTATATAACGTTATACGTTATAACGTAATACTATATAACGTTATACGTTACATGGTGATACTATATAACGTTATACGTTACATGGTGATACTATATAACGTTATACGTTATATGGTGATACTATATAACGTTATACGTTATAACGTAATAGTATATAACGTTATACGTTATAACGTAATACTATATAACGTTATACGTTATATGGTAATACTATATAACGTTATAACGTAATAGTATATAACGTTATACGTTATACCGTAATACTATATAACTTTATACGTGATATGGTAATACTATATAACGTTAAACGTTATAACGTAATACTATATAACGTTATACGTTATAACGTAATACTATATAACGTTATACGTTATAACGTAATACTATATAACGTTATACGTTATAACGTAATACTATATAACGTTATACGTTATAACGTAATACTATATAACGTTATACGTTATATGGTAATACTATATAACGTTATACGTTATATGGTAATACTATATAACGTTATACGTTATAACGTAATACTATATAGCGTTGTACGTTACATGGTGATACTATATAACGTTATACGTTATAACGTAATACTATAAAATGTTACACGTTATAACGTAATACTATATAACGTTAAACGTTATAACGTAATACTATATAACGTTATACGTTATAACGTAATACTATATAACGTTATACGTTACATGGTGATACTATATAACGTTATACGTTATAACGTAATACTATATAACGTTATACGTTATAACGTAATACTATATAACGTTATACGTTATATGGTAATACTATATAACGTTATACGTTATATGGTAATACTATATAACGTTATGCGTTATAACGTCATACTATATAACGTTATACGTTATAACGTAATACTATATAACGTTATACGTTACATGGTGATACTATATAACGTTATACGTTACATGGTGATACTATATAACGTTATACGTTACATGGTGATACTATATAACGTTATACGTTACATGGTGATACTATATAACGTTATACGTTATATGGTAATACTATATAACGTTATACGTTATATGGTAATACTATATAACGTTATACGTTATATGGTAATACTATATAACGTTATACGTTATAACGTCATACTATATAACGTTATACGTTATAACGTAATACTATATAACGTTATACGTTACATGGTGATACTATATAACGTTATACGTTACATGGTGATACTATATAACGTTATACGTTATAACGTAATACTATATAACGTTATACGTTACATGGTGATACTATATAACGTTATACGTTACATGGTGATACTATATAACGTTATACGTTATATGGTGATACTATATAACGTTATACGTTATAACGTAATAGTATATAACGTTATACGTTATAACGTAATACTATATAACGTTATACGTTATATGGTAATACTATATAACGTTATACGATATAACGTAATACTATATAAAGTTATACGTTATAACGTAATACTATATAACGTTATACGTTATAACGTAATACTATATAACGTAATACGTTATAACGTAATACTATATAACGTTATACGTTATAACGTAATACTATATAACGTTATACGTTATATGGTAATACTATATAACGTTATACGTTATATGGTAATACTATATAACGTTATAACGTAATAGTATATAACGTTATACGTTATACCGTAATACTATATAACTTTAGACGTGATATGGTAATACTATATAACGTTAAACGTTATAACGTAATACTATATAACGTTATACGTTATAACGTAATACTATATAACGTTATACGTTATAACGTAATACTATATAACGTAATACGTTATAACGTAATACTATATAACGTTATACGTTATAACGTAATACTATATAACGTTATACGTTATATGGTAATACTATATAACGTTATACGTTATATGGTAATACTATATAACGTTATACGTTATAACGTAATACTATAAAATGTTACACGTTATAACGTATTACTATATAACGTTAAACGTTATAACGTAATACTATATAACGTTATACGTTATAACGTAATACTATATAACGTTATACGTTACATGGTGATACTATATAACGTTATACGTTATAACGTAATACTATATAACGTTATACGTTATAACGTAATACTATATAACGTTATACGTTATATGGTAATACTATATAACGTTATACGTTATATGGTAATACTATATAACGTTATGCGTTATAACGTCATACTATATAACGTTATACGTTATAACGTAATACTATATAACGTTATACGTTACATGGTGATACTATATAACGTTATACGTTACATGGTGATACTATATAACGTTATACGTTACATGGTGATACTATATAACGTTATACGTTACATGGTGATACTATATAACGTTATACGTTATATGGTAATACTATATAACGTTATACGTTATATGGTAATACTATATAACGTTATACGTTATATGGTAATACTATATAACGTTATACGTTATAACGTCATACTATATAACGTTATACGTTATAACGTAATACTATATAACGTTATACGTTACATGGTGATACTATATAACGTTATACGTTACATGGTGATACTATATAACGTTATACGTTATAACGTAATACTATATAACGTTATACGTTACATGGTGATACTATATAACGTTATACGTTACATGGTGATACTATATAACGTTATACGTTATATGGTGATACTATATAACGTTATACGTTATAACGTAATAGTATATAACGTTATACGTTATAACGTAATACTATATAACGTTATACGTTATATGGTAATACTATATAACGTTATACGATATAACGTAATACTATATAAAGTTATACGTTATAACGTAATACTATATAACGTTATACGTTATAACGTAATACTATATAACGTAATACGTTATAACGTAATACTATATAACGTTATACGTTATAACGTAATACTATATAACGTTATACGTTATATGGTAATACTATATAACGTTATACGTTATATGGTAATACTATATAACGTTATAACGTAATAGTATATAACGTTATACGTTATACCGTAATACTATATAACTTTAGACGTGATATGGTAATACTATATAACGTTAAACGTTATAACGTAATACTATATAACGTTATACGTTATAACGTAATACTATATAACGTTATACGTTATAACGTAATACTATATAACGTAATACGTTATAACGTAATACTATATAACGTTATACGTTATAACGTAATACTATATAACGTTATACGTTATATGGTAATACTATATAACGTTATACGTTATATGGTAATACTATATAACGTTATACGTTATAACGTAATACTATATAACGTTGTACGTTACATGGTGATACTATATAACGTTATACGTTATAACGTAATACAATAAAATGTTACACGTTATAACGTAATACTATATAACGTTATACGTTATAACGTAATACTATATAACGTTATACGTTATAACGTAATACTATATAACGTTATACGTTATAACGTAATACTATATAACGTTATACGCTATATGGTAATACTATATAACGTTATACGTTATAACGTAATACTACATAACGTTATACGTTATATGGTAATACAAAATAACGTTATACGTTATAACGTAATACTATATAACGTTATACGTTATAACGTAATACTATATAACGTTATACGTTATAACGTAATACTATATAACGTTATACGTTATATGGTAATACTATATAGCGTTATACGTTATATGGTAATACTATATAACGTTATACGTTATAACGTAATACTATATAACGTTATACGTTATATGGTAATACTATATAACGTTATACGTTATATGGTAATACTATATAACGTTATACGTTATATGGTAATACTATATAACGTTATACGTTATATGGTAATACTATATAACGTTATACGTTATAACGTCATACTATATAACGTTATACGTTATAACGTAATACTATATAACGTTATACGTTACATGGTGATACTATATAACGTTATACGTTACATGGTGATACTATATAACGTTATACGTTATATGGTGATACTATATAACGTTATACGTTATAACGTAATAGTATATAACGTTATACGTTATAACGTAATACTATATAACGTTATACGTTATATGGTAATACTATATAACGTTATACGTTATAACGTAATACTATATAACGTTATACGTTATAACGTAATACTACATAACGTTATACGTTATATGGTAATACAAAATAACGTTATACGTTATAACGTAATACTATATAACGTTATACGTTATAACGTAATACTATATAACGTTATACGTTATATGGTGATACTATATAACGTTATACGTTATAACGTAATAGTATATAACGTTATACGTTATAACGTAATACTATATAACGTTATACGTTATATGGTAATACTATATAACGTTATACGTTATAACGTAATACTATATAAAGTTATACGTTATAACGTAATACTATATAACGTTGTACGTTACATGGTGATACTATATAACGTTATACGTTATAACGTAATACAATAAAATGTTACACGTTATAACGTAATACTATATAACGTTATACGTTATAACGTAATACTATATAACGTTATACGTTATAACGTAATACTATATAACGTTATACGTTATAACGTAATACTATATAACGTTATACGCTATATGGTAATACTATATAACGTTATACGTTATAACGTAATACTACATAACGTTATACGTTATATGGTAATACAAAATAACGTTATACGTTATAACGTAATACTATATAACGTTATACGTTATAACGTAATACTATATAACGTTATACGTTATAACGTAATACTATATAACGTTATACGTTATATGGTAATACTATATAACGTTATACGTTATATGGTAATACTATATAACGTTATACGTTATAACGTAATACTATATAACGTTATACGTTATATGGTAATACTATATAACGTTATACGTTATATGGTAATACTATATAACGTTATACGTTATATGGTAATACTATATAACGTTATACGTTATATGGTAATACTATATAACGTTATACGTTATATGGTAATACTATATAACGTTATACGTTACATGGTGATACTATATAACGTTATACGTTACATGGTGATACTATATAACGTTATACGTTATATGGTGATACTATATAACGTTATACGTTATAACGTAATAGTATATAACGTTATACGTTATAACGTAATACTATATAACGTTATACGTTATATGGTAATACTATATAACGTTATACGTTATAACGTAATACTATATAACGTTATACGTTATAACGTAATACTACATAACGTTATACGTTATATGGTAATACAAAATAACGTTATACGTTATAACGTAATACTATATAACGTTATACGTTATAACGTAATACTATATAACGTTATACGTTATAACGTAATACTATATAACGTTATACGTTATATGGTGATACTATATAACGTTATACGTTACAACGTAATAGTATATAACGTTATACGTTATAACGTAATACTATATAACGTTATACGTTATATGGTAATACTATATAACGTTATACGTTATAACGTAATACTATATAACGTTATACGTTATAACGTAATACTATATAAAGTTATACGTTATATGGTAATACTACATAACGTTATACGTTATATGGTAATACTAAATAACGTTATACGTTATAACGTAATACTATATAACGTTATACGTTATAACGTAATACTATATAACGTTATACGTTATAACGTAATACTATATAACGTTATACGTTATATGGTAATACTATATAACGTTATACGTTATATTGTAATACTATATAACGTTATACGTTACATGGTGATACTATATAACGTTATACGTTATAACGTCATACTATATAACGTTATACTTTATAACGTAATACTATATAACGTTATACGTTACATGGTTATACTATATAACGTTATACGTTACATGGTGATACTATATAACGTTATACGTTATAACGTAATACTATATAACGTTATACGTTATAACGTAATACTATATAACGTTATACGATATAACGTAATACTATATAACGTTATACGTTATATGGTGATACTATATAACGTTATAACGTAATACTATATAACGTTATACGTTATATGGTAATACTATATAACGTTATACGTCATAACGTAATACTATGTAACGTTATACGTTATAACGTAATACTATATAACGTTATACGTTATAACGTAATACTATATAACGTTATACGTTATATGGTAATACTATATAACGTTATACGTTATATGGTAATACTATATAACGTTATACGTCATAACGTAATACTATGTAACGTTATACGTTATAACGTAATACTATATAACGTTATACGTTATAACGTAATACTATATAACGTTATACGTTATATGGTAATACTATATAACGTTATACGTTATAACGTAATACTATATAACGTTATAAGATATAACGTAATACTATATAACGTTATACGTTATAACGTAATACTATATAACGTTATACGTTATAACGTAATACTATATAACGTTGTACGTTACATGGTGATACTATATAACGTTATACGTTATAACGTAATACTATAAAATGTTACACGTTATAACGTAATACTATATAACGTTATACGTTATACCGTAATACTATATAACTTTATACGTGATATGGTAATACTATATGACGTTAAACGTTATAACGTAATACTATATAACGTTATACGTTATAACGTAATACTATATAACGTTATACGTTACATGGTGATACTATATAACGTTATAACGTAATAGTATATAACGTTATACGTTATACCGTAATACTATATAACTTTATACGTGATATGGTAATACTATATAACGTTAAACGTTATAACGTAATACTATATAACGTTATACGTTATAACGTAATACTATATAACGTTATACGTTATAACGTAATACTATATAACGTTATACGTTATAACGTAATACTATATAACGTTATACGTTACATGGTGATACTATATGACGTTATACGTTACATGGTGATACTATATAACGTTATACGTTATAACGTTATACTATATAACGTTATACGTTATAACGTAATACTATATAACGTTAAACGTTATAACGTAATAGTATATAACGTTATACGTTATAACGTAATACTATATAACGTTATACGTTATAACGTAATACTATATAACGTTATACGTTATAACGTAATACTATATAACGTTATACGTTATATGGTAATACTATATAACGTTATACGTTATATGGTAATACTATATAACGTTATACGTTATAACGTAATACTACATAACGTTATACGTTATATGGTAATACTAAATAACGTTATACGTTATAACGTAATACTATATAACGTTACACGTTATAACGTAATACTATATAACGTTATACGTCATAACGTAATACTATATAACGTTATACGTTATATGGTAATACTATATAACGTTATACGATATAACGTAATACTATATAAAGTTATACGTTATAACGTAATACTATATAACGTTATACGTTATATGGTAATACTATATAACGTTATACGTTACATGGTGATACTATATAACGTTATACGTTACATGGTGATACTATATAACGTTATACGTTATATGGTGATACTATATAACGTTATACGTTATAACGTAATAGTATATAACGTTATACGTTATAACGTAATACTATATAACGTTATACGTTATAACGTAATACTATATAACGTTATACGATATAACGTAATACTATATAACGTTATACGTTATATGGTGATACTATATAACGTTATAACGTAATACTATATAACGTTATACGTTATATGGTAATACTATATAACGTTATACGTCATAACGTAATACTATATAACGTTATACGTTATAACGTAATACTATATAACGTTATACGTTATAACGTAATACTATATAACGTTATACGTCATAACGTAATACTATATAACTTTATACGTGATATGGTAATACTATATGACGTTAAACGTTATAACGTAATACTATATAACGTTATACGTTATAACGTAATACTATATAACGTTATACGTTATAACGTAATACTATATAACGTTATACGTTACATGGTGATACTATATGACGTTATACGTTACATGGTGATACTATATAACGTTATACGTTATAACGTTATACTATATAACGTTATACGTTATAACGTAATACTATATAACGTTAAACGTTATAACGTAATAGTATATAACGTTATACGTTATAACGTAATACTATATAACGTTATACGTTATAACGTAATACTATATAACGTTATACGTTATAACGTAATACTATATAACGTTATACGTTATATGGTAATACTATATAACGTTATACGTTATATGGTAATACTATATAACGTTATACGTTATAACGTAATACTACATAACGTTATACGTTATATGGTAATACTAAATAACGTTATACGTTATAACGTAATACTATATAACGTTACACGTTATAACGTAATACTATATAACGTTATACGTCATAACGTAATACTATATAACGTTATACGTTATATGGTAATACTATATAACGTTATACGATATAACGTAATACTATATAAAGTTATACGTTATAACGTAATACTATATAACGTTATACGTTATATGGTAATACTATATAACGTTATACGTTACATGGTGATACTATATAACGTTATACGTTACATGGTGATACTATATAACGTTATACGTTATATGGTGATACTATATAACGTTATACGTTATAACGTAATAGTATATAACGTTATACGTTATAACGTAATACTATATAACGTTATACGTTATAACGTAATACTATATAACGTTATACGATATAACGTAATACTATATAACGTTATACGTTATATGGTGATACTATATAACGTTATAACGTAATACTATATAACGTTATACGTTATATGGTAATACTATATAACGTTATACGTCATAACGTAATACTATATAACGTTATACGTTATAACGTAATACTATATAACGTTATACGTTATAACGTAATACTATATAACGTTATACGTCATAACGTAATACTATATAACGTTATACGTTATAACGTAATACTATATAACGTTATACGTTATAACGTAATACTATATAACGTTATACGTTATATGGTAATACTAAATAACGTTATACGTTATAACGTAATACTATATAACGTTACACGTTATAACGTAATACTATATAACGTTATACGTTATAACGTAATACTATATAACGTTATACGTTATATGGTAATACTATATAACGTTATACGTTATATGGTAAT
Source organism: Bombus flavifrons (assembly GCF_040668555.2). NCBI lineage: Eukaryota > Metazoa > Arthropoda > Insecta > Hymenoptera > Apidae > Bombus > Bombus flavifrons. The sequence goes on from NW_027184935.1 coordinate 41,118, forward strand.
GCTATATAACGTTATACGTTATAACGTAATACTATATAACGTTATACGTTATAACGTAATACTATATAACGTTACACGTTATAACGTAATACTATATAACGTTATACGTTATAACGTAATACTATATAACGTTATACGTTACATGGTGATACTATATAACGTTATACGTTACATGGTGATACTATATAACGTTATACGTTACATGGTGATACTAAATAACGTTATACGTTATAACGTAATACTATATAACGTTATACGATATAACGTAATACTATATAACGTTATACGTTATATGGTAATACTATATAACGTTATACGTTATATGGTAATGCTATATAACGTTATACGTTATAACGTCATACTATATAACGTTATACGTTATATGGTAATACTATATAACGTTATACGTTATATGGTAATACTATATAACGTTATACGTTATATGGTAATACTATATAACGTTATACGTTATATGGTAATACTAAATAACGTTATACGTTATAACGTAATACTATATAACGTTATACGATATAACGTAATACTATATAACGTTATACGTTATATGGTGATACTATATAACGTTATAACGTAATACTATATAACGTTATACGTTATAACGTAATACTATATAACGTTATACGTTATAACGTAATACTATATAACGTTATACGATATAACGTAATACTATATAACGTTATACGTTATATGGTGATACTATATAACGTTATAACGTAATACTATATAACGTTATACGTTATATGGTAATACTATATAACGTTATACGTCATAACGTAATACTATATAACGTTATACGTTATAACGTAGTACTATATAACGTTATACGTTATATGGTAATACTATATAACGTTATACGTTATAACGTAATACTATATAAAGTTATACGTTATAACGTTATACTATATAACGTTATACGTTATAACGTAATACTATATAACGTTATACGTTATAACGTAATACTATATAACGTTATACGATATAACGTAATACTATATAACGTTATACGTTATATGGTGATACTATATAACGTTATAACGTAATACTATATAACGTTATACGTTATATGGTAATACTATATAACGTTATACGTCATAACGTAATACTATATAACGTTATACGTTATAACGTAATACTATATAACGTTATACGTTATAACGTAGTACTATATAACGTTATACGTTATATGGTAATACTATATAACGTTATACGTTATAACGTAATACTATATAAAGTTATACGTTATAACGTTATACTATATAACGTTATACGTTATATGGTAATACTATATAACGTTATACGTTATAACGTAATACTATATAACGTTATACGTTATAACGTAATACTATATAACGTTATACGTTATAACGTAATACCATATAATGTTATACGTTATAACGTAATACCATATAACGTTATACGTTATAACGTCATACTATATAACGTTATACGTTATAACGTAATACTATATAACGTTATACGTTACATGGTGATACTATATAACGTTATACGTTACATGGTGATACTATATAACGTTATACGTTACATGGTGATACTATATAACGTTATACGTTATAACGTAATACTATATAATGTTATACGTTATAACGTAATACTATATAATGTTATACGTTATAACGTAATACTATATAACGTTATACGTTACATGGTGATACTATATAACGTTATACGTTATATGGTGATACTATATAACGTTATACGTTACATGGTGATACTATATAACGTTATACGTTATAACGTAATACTATATAACGTTACACGTTATAACGTAATACTATATAACGTTATACGTTATAACGTAATACTATATAACGTTATACGTTATATGGTAATACTATATAACGTTATACGTTATATGGTAATACTATATAACGTTATACGTTATAACGTAATACTATATAAAGTTATACGTTATAACGTTATACTATATAACGTTATACGTTATATGGTAATACTATATAACGTTATACGTTATAACGTAATACTATATAACGTTATACGTTATAACGTAATACTATATAACGTTATACGTTATAACGTAATACCATATAATGTTATACGTTATAACGTAATACCATATAACGTTATACGTTATAACGTCATACTATATAACGTTATACGTTATAACGTAATACTATATAACGTTATACGTTACATGGTGATACTATATAACGTTATACGTTACATGGTGATACTATATAACGTTATACGTTACATGGTGATACTATATAACGTTATACGTTATAACGTAATACTATATAATGTTATACGTTATAACGTAATACTATATAATGTTATACGTTATAACGTAATACTATATAACGTTATACGTTACATGGTGATACTATATAACGTTATACGTTATATGGTGATACTATATAACGTTATACGTTACATGGTGATACTATATAACGTTATACGTTATAACGTAATACTATATAACGTTACACGTTATAACGTAATACTATATAACGTTATACGTTATAACGTAATACTATATAACGTTATACGATATAACGTAATACTATATAACGTTATACGTTATATGGTGATACTATATAACGTTATAACGTAATACTATATAACGTTATACGTTATATGGTAATACTATATAACGTTATACGTATTAACGTAATACTATGTAACGTTATACGTTATAACGTAATACTATATAACGTTATACGTTATAACGTAATACTATATAACGTTATACGTTATATGGTAATACTATATAACGTTATACGTTATATGGTAATACTATATAACGTTATACGTCATAACGTAATACTATGTAACGTTATACGTTATAACGTAATACTATATAACGTTATACGTTATAACGTAATACTATATAACGTTATACGTTATATGGTAATACTATATAACGTTATACGTTATATGGTAATACTATATAACGTTATACGTCATAACGTAATACTATGTAACGTTATACGTTATAACGTAATACTATATAACGTTATACGTTATAACGTAATACTATATAACGTTATACGTTATATGGTAATACTATATAACGTTATACGTTATATGGTGATACTATATAACGTTATAACGTAATACTATATAACGTTATACGTTATATGGTAATACTATATAACGTTATACGTCATAACGTAATACTATATAACGTTATACGTTATAACGTAATACTATATAACGTTATACGTTATAACGTAGTACTATATAACGTTATACGTTATATGGTGATACTATATAACGTTATAACGTAATACTATATAACGTTATACGTTATAACGTAATACTATATAACGTTATACGTTATAACGTAATACTATATAACGTTATACGATATAACGTAATACTATATAACGTTATACGTTATATGGTGATACTATATAACGTTATAACGTAATACTATATAACGTTATACGTTATATGGTAATACTATATAACGTTATACGTCATAACGTAATACTATATAACGTTATACGTTATAACGTAATACTATATAACGTTATACGTTATAACGTAGTACTATATAACGTTATACGTTATATGGTAATACTATATAACGTTATACGTTATAACGTAATACTATATAAAGTTATACGTTATAACGTTATACTATATAACGTTATACGTTATAACGTAATACTATATAACGTTATACGTTATAACGTAATACTATATAACGTTATACGATATAACGTAATACTATATAACGTTATACGTTATATGGTGATACTATATAACGTTATAACGTAATACTATATAACGTTATACGTTATATGGTAATACTATATAACGTTATACGTCATAACGTAATACTATATAACGTTATACGTTATAACGTAATACTATATAACGTTATACGTTATAACGTAGTACTATATAACGTTATACGTTATATGGTAATACTATATAACGTTATACGTTATAACGTAATACTATATAAAGTTATACGTTATAACGTTATACTATATAACGTTATACGTTATATGGTAATACTATATAACGTTATACGTTATAACGTAATACTATATAACGTTATACGTTATAACGTAATACTATATAACGTTATACGTTATAACGTAATACCATATAATGTTATACGTTATAACGTAATACCATATAACGTTATACGTTATAACGTCATACTATATAACGTTATACGTTATAACGTAATACTATATAACGTTATACGTTACATGGTGATACTATATAACGTTATACGTTACATGGTGATACTATATAACGTTATACGTTACATGGTGATACTATATAACGTTATACGTTATAACGTAATACTATATAATGTTATACGTTATAACGTAATACTATATAATGTTATACGTTATAACGTAATACTATATAACGTTATACGTTACATGGTGATACTATATAACGTTATACGTTATATGGTGATACTATATAACGTTATACGTTACATGGTGATACTATATAACGTTATACGTTATAACGTAATACTATATAACGTTACACGTTATAACGTAATACTATATAACGTTATACGTTATAACGTAATACTATATAACGTTATACGTTATATGGTAATACTATATAACGTTATACGTTATATGGTAATACTATATAACGTTATACGTTATAACGTAATACTATATAAAGTTATACGTTATAACGTTATACTATATAACGTTATACGTTATATGGTAATACTATATAACGTTATACGTTATAACGTAATACTATATAACGTTATACGTTATAACGTAATACTATATAACGTTATACGTTATAACGTAATACCATATAATGTTATACGTTATAACGTAATACCATATAACGTTATACGTTATAACGTCATACTATATAACGTTATACGTTATAACGTAATACTATATAACGTTATACGTTACATGGTGATACTATATAACGTTATACGTTACATGGTGATACTATATAACGTTATACGTTACATGGTGATACTATATAACGTTATACGTTATAACGTAATACTATATAATGTTATACGTTATAACGTAATACTATATAATGTTATACGTTATAACGTAATACTATATAACGTTATACGTTACATGGTGATACTATATAACGTTATACGTTATATGGTGATACTATATAACGTTATACGTTACATGGTGATACTATATAACGTTATACGTTATAACGTAATACTATATAACGTTACACGTTATAACGTAATACTATATAACGTTATACGTTATAACGTAATACTATATAACGTTATACGATATAACGTAATACTATATAACGTTATACGTTATATGGTGATACTATATAACGTTATAACGTAATACTATATAACGTTATACGTTATATGGTAATACTATATAACGTTATACGTCATAACGTAATACTATGTAACGTTATACGTTATAACGTAATACTATATAACGTTATACGTTATAACGTAATACTATATAACGTTATACGTTATATGGTAATACTATATAACGTTATACGTTATATGGTAATACTATATAACGTTATACGTCATAACGTAATACTATGTAACGTTATACGTTATAACGTAATACTATATAACGTTATACGTTATAACGTAATACTATATAACGTTATACGTTATATGGTAATACTATATAACGTTATACGTTATAACGTAATACTATATAACGTTATAAGATATAACGTAATACTATATAACGTTATACGTTATAACGTAATACTATATAACGTTATACGTTATAACGTAATACTATATAACGTTGTACGTTACATGGTGATACTATATAACGTTATACGTTATAACGTAATACTATAAAATGTTACACGTTATAACGTAATACTATATAACGTTATACGTTATACCGTAATACTATATAACTTTATACGTGATATGGTAATACTATATGACGTTAAACGTTATAACGTAATACTATATAACGTTATACGTTATAACGTAATACTATATAACGTTATACGTTACATGGTGATACTATATAACGTTATAACGTAATACTATATAACGTTATACGTTATAACGTAATACTATATAACGTTATACGATATAACGTAATACTATATAACGTTATACGTTATATGGTGATACTATATAACGTTATAACGTAATACTATATAACGTTATACGTTATATGGTAATACTATATAACGTTATACGTCATAACGTAATACTATATAACGTTATACGTTATAACGTAATACTATATAACGTTATACGTTATAACGTAATACTATATAACGTTATACGATATAACGTAATACTATATAACGTTATACGTTATATGGTGATACTATATAACGTTATAACGTAATACTATATAACGTTATACGTTATATGGTAATACTATATAACGTTATACGTCATAACGTAATACTATATAACGTTATACGTTATAACGTAATACTATATAACGTTATACGTTATAACGTAGTACTATATAACGTTATACGTTATAACGTAGTACTATATAACGTTATACGTTATATGGTAATACTATATAACGTTATACGTTATAACGTAATACTATATAAAGTTATACGTTATAACGTTATACTATATAACGTTATACGTTATATGGTAATACTATATAACGTTATACGTTATAACGTAATACTATATAACGTTATACGTTATAACGTAATACTATATAACGTTATACGTTATAACGTAATACCATATAATGTTATACGTTATAACGTAATACCATATAACGTTATACGTTATAACGTCATACTATATAACGTTATACGTTATAACGTAATACTATATAACGTTATACGTTACATGGTGATACTATATAACGTTATACGTTACATGGTGATACTATATAACGTTATACGTTACATGGTGATACTATATAACGTTATACGTTATAACGTAATACTATATAATGTTATACGTTATAACGTAATACTATATAATGTTATACGTTATAACGTAATACTATATAACGTTATACGTTACATGGTGATACTATATAACGTTATACGTTATATGGTGATACTATATAACGTTATACGTTACATGGTGATACTATATAACGTTATACGTTATAACGTAATACTATATAACGTTACACGTTATAACGTAATACTATATAACGTTATACGTTATAACGTAATACTATATAACGTTATACGTTATATGGTAATACTATATAACGTTATACGTTATATGGTAATACTATATAACGTTATACGTTATAACGTAATACTATATAAAGTTATACGTTATAACGTTATACTATATAACGTTATACGTTATATGGTAATACTATATAACGTTATACGTTATAACGTAATACTATATAACGTTATACGTTATAACGTAATACTATATAACGTTATACGTTATAACGTAATACCATATAATGTTATACGTTATAACGTAATACCATATAACGTTATACGTTATAACGTCATACTATATAACGTTATACGTTATAACGTAATACTATATAACGTTATACGTTACATGGTGATACTATATAACGTTATACGTTACATGGTGATACTATATAACGTTATACGTTACATGGTGATACTATATAACGTTATACGTTATAACGTAATACTATATAATGTTATACGTTATAACGTAATACTATATAATGTTATACGTTATAACGTAATACTATATAACGTTATACGTTACATGGTGATACTATATAACGTTATACGTTATATGGTGATACTATATAACGTTATAGCGTAATACTATATAACGTTATACGTTATATGGTAATACTATATAACGTTATACGTCATAACGTAATACTATGTAACGTTATACGTTATAACGTAATACTATATAACGTTATACGTTATAACGTAATACTATATAACGTTATACGTTATATGGTAATACTATATAACGTTATACGTTATATGGTAATACTATATAACGTTATACGTCATAACGTAATACTATGTAACGTTATACGTTATAACGTAATACTATATAACGTTATACGTTATAACGTAATACTATATAACGTTATACGTTATATGGTAATACTATATAACGTTATACGTTATAACGTAATACTATATAACGTTATAAGATATAACGTAATACTATATAACGTTATACGTTATAACGTAATACTATATAACGTTATACGTTATAACGTAATACTATATAACGTTGTACGTTACATGGTGATACTATATAACGTTATACGTTATAACGTAATACTATAAAATGTTACACGTTATAACGTAATACTATATAACGTTATACGTTATACCGTAATACTATATAACTTTATACGTGATATGGTAATACTATATGACGTTAAACGTTATAACGTAATACTATATAACGTTATACGTTATAACGTAATACTATATAACGTTATACGTTACATGGTGATACTATATAACGTTATAACGTAATAGTATATAACGTTATACGTTATACCGTAATACTATATAACTTTATACGTGATATGGTAATACTATATAACGTTAAACGTTATAACGTAATACTATATAACGTTATACGTTATAACGTAATACTATATAACGTTATACGTTATAACGTAATACTATATAACGTTATACGTTATAACGTAATACTATATAACGTTATACGTTACATGGTGATACTATATGACGTTATACGTTACATGGTGATACTATATAACGTTATACGTTATAACGTTATACTATATAACGTTATACGTTATAACGTAATACTATATAACGTTAAACGTTATAACGTCATACTATATAACGTTATACGTTATAACGTAATACTATATAACGTTATACGTTACATGGTGATACTATATAACGTTATACGTTACATGGTGATACTATATAACGTTATACGTTACATGGTGATACTATATAACGTTATACGTTATAACGTAATACTATATAATGTTATACGTTATAACGTAATACTATATAATGTTATACGTTATAACGTAATACTATATAACGTTATACGTTACATGGTGATACTATATAACGTTATACGTTATATGGTGATACTATATAACGTTATACGTTACATGGTGATACTATATAACGTTATACGTTATAACGTAATACTATATAACGTTACACGTTATAACGTAATACTATATAACGTTATACGTTATAACGTAATACTATATAACGTTATACGATATAACGTAATACTATATAACGTTATACGTTATATGGTGATACTATATAACGTTATAACGTAATACTATATAACGTTATACGTTATATGGTAATACTATATAACGTTATACGTCATAACGTAATACTATGTAACGTTATACGTTATAACGTAATACTATATAACGTTATACGTTATAACGTAATACTATATAACGTTATACGTTATATGGTAATACTATATAACGTTATACGTTATATGGTAATACTATATAACGTTATACGTCATAACGTAATACTATGTAACGTTATACGTTATAACGTAATACTATATAACGTTATACGTTATAACGTAATACTATATAACGTTATACGTTATATGGTAATACTATATAACGTTATACGTTATAACGTAATACTATATAACGTTATAAGATATAACGTAATACTATATAACGTTATACGTTATAACGTAATACTATATAACGTTATACGTTATAACGTAATACTATATAACGTTATACGTTATATGGTGATACTATATAACGTTATAACGTAATACTATATAACGTTATACGTTATAACGTAATACTATATAACGTTATACGTTATAACGTAATACTATATAACGTTATACGATATAACGTAATACTATATAACGTTATACGTTATATGGTGATACTATATAACGTTATAACGTAATACTATATAACGTTATACGTTATATGGTAATACTATATAACGTTATACGTCATAACGTAATACTATATAACGTTATACGTTATAACGTAATACTATATAACGTTATACGTTATAACGTAGTACTATATAACGTTATACGTTATATGGTAATACTATATAACGTTATACGTTATAACGTAATACTATATAAAGTTATACGTTATAACGTTATACTATATAACGTTATACGTTATAACGTAATACTATATAACGTTATACGTTATAACGTAATACTATATAACGTTATACGATATAACGTAATACTATATAACGTTATACGTTATATGGTGATACTATATAACGTTATAACGTAATACTATATAACGTTATACGTTATATGGTAATACTATATAACGTTATACGTCATAACGTAATACTATATAACGTTATACGTTATAACGTAATACTATATAACGTTATACGTTATAACGTAGTACTATATAACGTTATACGTTATATGGTAATACTATATAACGTTATACGTTATAACGTAATACTATATAAAGTTATACGTTATAACGTTATACTATATAACGTTATACGTTATATGGTAATACTATATAACGTTATACGTTATAACGTAATACTATATAACGTTATACGTTATAACGTAATACTATATAACGTTATACGTTATAACGTAATACCATATAATGTTATACGTTATAACGTAATACCATATAACGTTATACGTTATAACGTCATACTATATAACGTTATACGTTATAACGTAATACTATATAACGTTATACGTTACATGGTGATACTATATAACGTTATACGTTACATGGTGATACTATATAACGTTATACGTTACATGGTGATACTATATAACGTTATACGTTATAACGTAATACTATATAATGTTATACGTTATAACGTAATACTATATAATGTTATACGTTATAACGTAATACTATATAACGTTATACGTTACATGGTGATACTATATAACGTTATACGTTATATGGTGATACTATATAACGTTATACGTTACATGGTGATACTATATAACGTTATACGTTATAACGTAATACTATATAACGTTACACGTTATAACGTAATACTATATAACGTTATACGTTATAACGTAATACTATATAACGTTATACGTTATATGGTAATACTATATAACGTTATACGTTATATGGTAATACTATATAACGTTATACGTTATAACGTAATACTATATAAAGTTATACGTTATAACGTTATACTATATAACGTTATACGTTATATGGTAATACTATATAACGTTATACGTTATAACGTAATACTATATAACGTTATACGTTATAACGTAATACTATATAACGTTATACGTTATAACGTAATACCATATAATGTTATACGTTATAACGTAATACCATATAACGTTATACGTTATAACGTCATACTATATAACGTTATACGTTATAACGTAATACTATATAACGTTATACGTTACATGGTGATACTATATAACGTCATACGTTACATGGTGATACTATATAACGTTATACGTTACATGGTGATACTATATAACGTTATACGTTATAACGTAATACTATATAATGTTATACGTTATAACGTAATACTATATAATGTTATACGTTATAACGTAATACTATATAACGTTATACGTTACATGGTGATACTATATAACGTTATACGTTATATGGTGATACTATATAACGTTATACGTTACATGGTGATACTATATAACGTTATACGTTATAACGTAATACTATATAACGTTACACGTTATAACGTAATACTATATAACGTTATACGTTATAACGTAATACTATATAACGTTATACGATATAACGTAATACTATATAACGTTATACGTTATATGGTGATACTATATAACGTTATAACGTAATACTATATAACGTTATACGTTATATGGTAATACTATATAACGTTATACGTCATAACGTAATACTATGTAACGTTATACGTTATAACGTAATACTATATAACGTTATACGTTATAACGTAATACTATATAACGTTATACGTTATATGGTAATACTATATAACGTTATACGTTATATGGTAATACTATATAACGTTATACGTCATAACGTAATACTATGTAACGTTATACGTTATAACGTAATACTATATAACGTTATACGTTATAACGTAATACTATATAACGTTATACGTTATATGGTAATACTATATAACGTTATACGTTATAACGTAATACTATATAACGTTATAAGATATAACGTAATACTATATAACGTTATACGTTATAACGTAATACTATATAACGTTATACGTTATAACGTAATACTATATAACGTTGTACGTTACATGGTGATACTATATAACGTTATACGTTATAACGTAATACTATAAAATGTTACACGTTATAACGTAATACTATATAACGTTATACGTTATACCGTAATACTATATAACTTTATACGTGATATGGTAATACTATATGACGTTAAACGTTATAACGTAATACTATATAACGTTATACGTTATAACGTAATACTATATAACGTTATACGTTACATGGTGATACTATATAACGTTATAACGTAATACTATATAACGTTATACGTTATAACGTAATACTATATAACGTTATACGATATAACGTAATACTATATAACGTTATACGTTATATGGTGATACTATATAACGTTATAACGTAATACTATATAACGTTATACGTTATATGGTAATACTATATAACGTTATACGTCATAACGTAATACTATATAACGTTATACGTTATAACGTAATACTATATAACGTTATACGTTATAACGTAATACTATATAACGTTATACGATATAACGTAATACTATATAACGTTATACGTTATATGGTGATACTATATAACGTTATAACGTAATACTATATAACGTTATACGTTATATGGTAATACTATATAACGTTATACGTCATAACGTAATACTATATAACGTTATACGTTATAACGTAATACTATATAACGTTATACGTTATAACGTAGTACTATATAACGTTATACGTTATATGGTAATACTATATAACGTTATACGTTATAACGTAATACTATATAAAGTTATACGTTATAACGTTATACTATATAACGTTATACGTTATATGGTAATACTATATAACGTTATACGTTATAACGTAATACTATATAACGTTATACGTTATAACGTAATACTATATAACGTTATACGTTATAACGTAATACCATATAATGTTATACGTTATAACGTAATACCATATAACGTTATACGTTATAACGTAATACTATATAACGTTATACGTTATAACGTAATACTATATAACGTTATACGATATAACGTAATACTATATAACGTTATACGTTATATGGTGATACTATATAACGTTATAACGTAATACTATATAACGTTATACGTTATATGGTAATACTATATAACGTTATACGTCATAACGTAATACTATATAACGTTATACGTTATAACGTAATACTATATAACGTTATACGTTATAACGTAGTACTATATAACGTTATACGTTATATGGTAATACTATATAACGTTATACGTTATAACGTAATACTATATAAAGTTATACGTTATAACGTTATACTATATAACGTTATACGTTATATGGTAATACTATATAACGTTATACGTTATAACGTAATACTATATAACGTTATACGTTATAACGTAATACTATATAACGTTATACGTTATAACGTAATACCATATAATGTTATACGTTATAACGTAATACCATATAACGTTATACGTTATAACGTCATACTATATAACGTTATACGTTATAACGTAATACTATATAACGTTATACGTTACATGGTGATACTATATAACGTTATACGTTACATGGTGATACTATATAACGTTATACGTTACATGGTGATACTATATAACGTTATACGTTATAACGTAATACTATATAATGTTATACGTTATAACGTAATACTATATAATGTTATACGTTATAACGTAATACTATATAACGTTATACGTTACATGGTGATACTATATAACGTTATACGTTATATGGTGATACTATATAACGTTATACGTTACATGGTGATACTATATAACGTTATACGTTATAACGTAATACTATATAACGTTACACGTTATAACGTAATACTATATAACGTTATACGTTATAACGTAATACTATATAACGTTATACGTTATATGGTAATACTATATAACGTTATACGTTATATGGTAATACTATATAACGTTATACGTTATAACGTAATACTATATAAAGTTATACGTTATAACGTTATACTATATAACGTTATACGTTATATGGTAATACTATATAACGTTATACGTTATAACGTAATACTATATAACGTTATACGTTATAACGTAATACTATATAACGTTATACGTTATAACGTAATACCATATAATGTTATACGTTATAACGTAATACCATATAACGTTATACGTTATAACGTCATACTATATAACGTTATACGTTATAACGTAATACTATATAACGTTATACGTTACATGGTGATACTATATAACGTTATACGTTACATGGTGATACTATATAACGTTATACGTTACATGGTGATACTATATAACGTTATACGTTATAACGTAATACTATATAATGTTATACGTTATAACGTAATACTATATAATGTTATACGTTATAACGTAATACTATATAACGTTATACGTTACATGGTGATACTATATAACGTTATACGTTATATGGTGATACTATATAACGTTATACGTTACATGGTGATACTATATAACGTTATACGTTATAACGTAATACTATATCACGTTACACGTTATAACGTAATACTATATAACGTTATACGTTATAACGTAATACTATATAACGTTATACGATATAACGTAATACTATATAACGTTATACGTTATATGGTGATACTATATAACGTTATAACGTAATACTATATAACGTTATACGTTATATGGTAATACTATATAACGTTATACGTCATAACGTAATACTATGTAACGTTATACGTTATAACGTAATACTATATAACGTTATACGTTATAACGTAATACTATATAACGTTATACGTTATATGGTAATACTATATAACGTTATACGTTATATGGTAATACTATATAACGTTATACGTCATAACGTAATACTATGTAACGTTATACGTTATAACGTAATACTATATAACGTTATACGTTATAACGTAATACTATATAACGTTATACGTTATATGGTAATACTATATAACGTTATACGTTATAACGTAATACTATATAACGTTATAAGATATAACGTAATACTATATAACGTTATACGTTATAACGTAATACTATATAACGTTATACGTTATAACGTAATACTATATAACGTTGTACGTTACATGGTGATACTATATAACGTTATACGTTATAACGTAATACTATAAAATGTTACACGTTATAACGTAATACTATATAACGTTATACGTTATACCGTAATACTATATAACTTTATACGTGATATGGTAATACTATATGACGTTAAACGTTATAACGTAATACTATATAACGTTATACGTTATAACGTAATACTATATAACGTTATACGTTACATGGTGATACTATATAACGTTATAACGTAATACTATATAACGTTATACGTTATAACGTAATACTATATAACGTTATACGATATAACGTAATACTATATAACGTTATACGTTATATGGTGATACTATATAACGTTATAACGTAATACTATATAACGTTATACGTTATATGGTAATACTATATAACGTTATACGTCATAACGTAATACTATATAACGTTATACGTTATAACGTAATACTATATAACGTTATACGTTATAACGTAATACTATATAACGTTATACGATATAACGTAATACTATATAACGTTATACGTTATATGGTGATACTATATAACGTTATAACGTAATACTATATAACGTTATACGTTATATGGTAATACTATATAACGTTATACGTCATAACGTAATACTATATAACGTTATACGTTATAACGTAATACTATATAACGTTATACGTTATAACGTAGTACTATATAACGTTATACGTTATATGGTAATACTATATAACGTTATACGTTATAACGTAATACTATATAAAGTTATACGTTATAACGTTATACTATATAACGTTATACGTTATATGGTAATACTATATAACGTTATACGTTATAACGTAATACTATATAACGTTATACGTTATAACGTAATACTATATAACGTTATACGTTATAACGTAATACCATATAATGTTATACGTTATAACGTAATACCATATAACGTTATACGTTATAACGTCATACTATATAACGTTATACGTTATAACGTAATACTATATAACGTTATACGTTACATGGTGATACTATATAACGTTATACGTTACATGGTGATACTATATAACGTTATACGTTACATGGTGATACTATATAACGTTATACGTTATAACGTAATACTATATAATGTTATACGTTATAACGTAATACTATATAATGTTATACGTTATAACGTAATACTATATAACGTTATACGTTACATGGTGATACTATATAACGTTATACGTTATATGGTGATACTATATAACGTTATACGTTACATGGTGATACTATATAACGTTATACGTTATAACGTAATACTATATAACGTTACACGTTATAACGTAATACTATATAACGTTATACGTTATAACGTAATACTATATAACGTTATACGTTATATGGTAATACTATATAACGTTATACGTTATATGGTAATACTATATAACGTTATACGTTATAACGTAATACTATATAAAGTTATACGTTATAACGTTATACTATATAACGTTATACGTTATATGGTAATACTATATAACGTTATACGTTATAACGTAATACTATATAACGTTATACGTTATAACGTAATACTATATAACGTTATACGTTATAACGTAATACCATATAATGTTATACGTTATAACGTAATACCATATAACGTTATACGTTATAACGTCATACTATATAACGTTATACGTTATAACGTAATACTATATAACGTTATACGTTACATGGTGATACTATATAACGTTATACGTTACATGGTGATACTATATAACGTTATACGTTACATGGTGATACTATATAACGTTATACGTTATAACGTAATACTATATAATGTTATACGTTATAACGTAATACTATATAATGTTATACGTTATAACGTAATACTATATAACGTTATACGTTACATGGTGATACTATATATCGTTATACGTTATATGGTGATACTATATAACGTTATACGTTACATGGTGATACTATATAACGTTATACGTTATAACGTAATACTATATAACGTTACACGTTATAACGTAATACTATATAACGTTATACGTTATAACGTAATACTATATAACGTTATACGATATAACGTAATACTATATAACGTTATACGTTATATGGTGATACTATATAACGTTATAGCGTAATACTATATAACGTTATACGTTATATGGTAATACTATATAACGTTATACGTCATAACGTAATACTATGTAACGTTATACGTTATAACGTAATACTATATAACGTTATACGTTATAACGTAATACTATATAACGTTATACGTTATATGGTAATACTATATAACGTTATACGTTATATGGTAATACTATATAACGTTATACGTCATAACGTAATACTATGTAACGTTATACGTTATAAACGTAATACTATATAACGTTATACGTTATAACGTAATACTATATAACGTTATACGTTATATGGTAATACTATATAACGTTATACGTTATAACGTAATACTATATAACGTTATAAGATATAACGTAATACTATATAACGTTATACGTTATAACGTAATACTATATAACGTTATACGTTTATAACGTAATACTATATATCGTTGTACGTTACATGGTGATACCTATATAACGTTATACGTTATAACGTAATACTATAAAATGTTACACGTTATAACGTAATACTATATAACGTTATACGTTATACCGTAATACTATATAACTTTATACGTGATATGGTAATACTATATGACGTTAAACGTTATAACGTAATACTATATAACGTTATACGTTATAACGTAATACTATATAACGTTATACGTTACATGGTGATACTATATAACGTTATAACGTAATAGTATATAACGTTATACGTTATACCGTAATACTATATAACTTTATACGTGATATGGTAATACTATATAACGTTAAACGTTATAACGTAATACTATATAACGTTATACGTTATAACGTAATACTATATAACGTTATACGTTATAACGTAATACTATATAACGTTATACGTTATAACGTAATACTATATAACGTTATACGTTACATGGTGATACTTTATGACGTTATACGTTACATGGTGATACTATATAACGTTATACGTTATAACGTTATACTATATAACGTTATACGTTATAACGTAATACTATATAACGTTAAACGTTATAACGTAATAGTATATAACGTTATACGTTATAACGTAATACTATATAACGTTATACGTTATAACGTAATACTATATAACGTTATACGTTATAACGTAATACTATATAACGTTATACGTTATATGGTAATACTATATAACGTTATACGTTATATGGTAATACTATATAACGTTATACGTTATAACGTAATACTACATAACGTTATACGTTATATGGTAATACTAAATAACGTTATACGTTATAACGTAATACTATATAACGTTACACGTTATAACGTAATACTATATAACGTTATACGTCATAACGTAATACTATATAACGTTATACGTTATATGGTAATACTATATAACGTTATACGATATAACGTAATACTATATAAAGTTATACGTTATAACGTAATACTATATAACGTTATACGTTATATGGTAATACTATATAACGTTATACGTTACATGGTGATACTATATAACGTTATACGTTACATGGTGATACTATATAACGTTATACGTTATATGGTGATACTATATAACGTTATACGTTATAACGTAATAGTATATAACGTTATACGTTATAACGTAATACTATATAACGTTATACGTTATAACGTAATACTATATAACGTTATACGATATAACGTAATACTATATAACGTTATACGTTATATGGTGATACTATATAACGTTATAACGTAATACTATATAACGTTATACGTTATATGGTAATACTATATAACGTTATACGTCATAAACGTAATACTATATAACGTTATACGTTATAACGTAATACTATATAACGTTATACGTTATAAACGTAATACTATATAACGTTATACGTCATAACGTAATACTATATAACGTTATACGTTATAACGTAATACTATATAACGTTATACGTTATAACGTAATACTATATAACGTTATACGTTATATGGTAATACTAAATAACGTTATACGTTATAACGTAATACTATATAACGTTACACGTTATAACGTAATACTATATAACGTTATACGTTATAACGTAATACTATATAACGTTATACGTTATATGGTAATACTATATAACGTTATACGTTATATGGTAATGCTATATAACGTTATACGTTATAACGTCATACTATATAACGTTATACGTTATAACGTAATACTATATAACGTTATACGTTACATGGTGATACTATATAACGTTATACGTTACATGGTGATACTATATAACGTTATACGTTACATGGTGATACTAAATAACGTTATACGTTATAACGTAATACTATATAACGTTATACGATATAACGTAATACTATATAACGTTATACGTTATATGGTAATACTATATAACGTTATACGTTATATGGTAATGCTATATAACGTTATACGTTATAACGTCATACTATATAACGTTATACGTTATAACGTAATACTATATAACGTTATACGTTACATGGTGATACTATATAACGTTATACGTTATATGGTAATACTATATAACGTTATACGTTATATGGTAATACTATATAACGTTATACGTTATATGGTAATACTATATAACGTTATACGTTATATGGTAATACTAAATAACGTTATACGTTATAACGTAATACTATATAACGTTATACGATATAACGTAATACTATATAACGTTATACGTTATAACGTAATACTATATAAAGTTATACGTTATAACGTTATACTATATAACGTTATACGTTATATGGTAATACTATATAACGTTATACGTTATAACGTAATACTATATAACGTTATACGTTATAACGTAATACTATATAACGTTATACGTTATAACGTAATACCATATAATGTTATACGTTATAACGTAATACCATATAACGTTATACGTTATAACGTCATACTATATAACGTTATACGTTATAACGTAATACTATATAACGTTATACGTTACATGGTGATACTATATAACGTTATACGTTACATGGTGATACTATATAACGTTATACGTTACATGGTGATACTATATAACGTTATACGTTATAACGTAATACTATATAATGTTATACGTTATAACGTAATACTATATAATGTTATACGTTATAACGTAATACTATATAACGTTATACGTTACATGGTGATACTATATATCGTTATACGTTATATGGTGATACTATATAACGTTATACGTTACATGGTGATACTATATAACGTTATACGTTATAACGTAATACTATATAACGTTACACGTTATAACGTAATACTATATAACGTTATACGTTATAACGTAATACTATATAACGTTATACGATATAACGTAATACTATATAACGTTATACGTTATATGGTGATACTATATAACGTTATAGCGTAATACTATATAACGTTATACGTTATATGGTAATACTATATAACGTTATACGTCATAACGTAATACTATGTAACGTTATACGTTATAACGTAATACTATATAACGTTATACGTTATAACGTAATACTATATAACGTTATACGTTATATGGTAATACTATATAACGTTATACGTTATATGGTAATACTATATAACGTTATACGTCATAACGTAATACTATGTAACGTTATACGTTATAACGTAATACTATATAACGTTATACGTTATAACGTAATACTATATAACGTTATACGTTATATGGTAATACTATATAACGTTATACGTTATAACGTAATACTATATAACGTTATAAGATATAACGTAATACTATATAACGTTATACGTTATAACGTAATACTATATAACGTTATACGTTATAACGTAATACTATATAACGTTGTACGTTACATGGTGATACTATATAACGTTATACGTTATAACGTAATACTATAAAATGTTACACGTTATAACGTAATACTATATAACGTTATACGTTATACCGTAATACTATATAACTTTATACGTGATATGGTAATACTATATGACGTTAAACGTTATAACGTAATACTATATAACGTTATACGTTATAACGTAATACTATATAACGTTATACGTTACATGGTGATACTATATAACGTTATAACGTAATAGTATATAACGTTATACGTTATACCGTAATACTATATAACTTTATACGTGATATGGTAATACTATATAACGTTAAACGTTATAACGTAATACTATATAACGTTATACGTTATAACGTAATACTATATAACGTTATACGTTATAACGTAATACTATATAACGTTATACGTTATAACGTAATACTATATAACGTTATACGTTACATGGTGATACTATATGACGTTATACGTTACATGGTGATACTATATAACGTTATACGTTATAACGTTATACTATATAACGTTATACGTTATAACGTAATACTATATAACGTTAAACGTTATAACGTAATAGTATATAACGTTATACGTTATAACGTAATACTATATAACGTTATACGTTATAAACGTAATACTATATAACGTTATACGTTATAACGTAATACTATATAACGTTATACGTTATATGGTAATACTATATAACGTTATACGTTATATGGTAATACTATATAACGTTATACGTTATAAACGTAATACTACATAACGTTATACGTTATATGGTAATACTAAATAACGTTATACGTTATAACGTAATACTATATAACGTTACACGTTATAACGTAATACTATATAACGTTATACGTCATAACGTAATACTATATAACGTTATACGTTATATGGTAATACTATATAACGTTATACGATATAACGTAATACTATATAAAGTTATACGTTATAACGTAATACTATATAACGTTATACGTTATATGGTAATACTATATAACGTTATACGTTACATGGTGATACTATATAACGTTATACGTTACATGGTGATACTATATAACGTTATACGTTATATGGTGATACTATATAACGTTATACGTTATAACGTAATAGTATATAACGTTATACGTTATAACGTAATACTATATAACGTTATACGTTATAACGTAATACTATATAACGTTATACGATATAACGTAATACTATATAAACGTTATACGTTATATGGTGAATACTATATAACGTTATAACGTAATACTATATAACGTTATACGTTATATGGTAATACTATATAACGTTATAACGTCATAACGTAATACTATATAACGTTATACGTTATAACGTAATACTATATAACGTTATACGTTATAACGTAATACTATATAACGTTATACGTCATAACGTAATACTATATAACGTTATACGTTATAACGTAATACTATATAACGTTATACGTTATAACGTAATACTATATAACGTTATACGTTATATGGTAATACTAAATAACGTTATACGTTATAACGTAATACTATATAACGTTACACGTTATAACGTAATACTATATAACGTTATACGTTATAACGTAATACTATATAACGTTATACGTTATATGGTAATACTATATAACGTTATACGTTATATGGTAATGCTATATAACGTTATACGTTATAACGTCATACTATATAACGTTATACGTTATAACGTAATACTATATAACGTTATACGTTACATGGTGATACTATATAACGTTATACGTTACATGGTGATACTATATAACGTTATACGTTACATGGTGATACTAAATAACGTTATACGTTATAACGTAATACTATATAACGTTATACGATATAACGTAATACTATATAACGTTATACGTTATATGGTAATACTATATAACGTTATACGTTATATGGTAATGCTATATAACGTTATACGTTATAACGTCATACTATATAACGTTATACGTTATAACGTAATACTATATAACGTTATACGTTACATGGTGATACTATATAACGTTATACGTTATATGGTAATACTATATAACGTTATACGTTATATGGTAATACTATATAACGTTATACGTTATATGGTAATACTATATAACGTTATACGTTATATGGTAATACTAAATAACGTTATACGTTATAACGTAATACTATATAACGTTATACGATATAACGTAATACTATATAACGTTATACGTTATATGGTGATACTATATAACGTTATAACGTAATACTATATAACGTTATACGTTATAACGTAATACTATATAACGTTATACGTTATAACGTAATACTATATAACGTTATACGATATAACGTAATACTATATAACGTTATACGTTATATGGTGATACTATATAACGTTATAACGTAATACTATATAACGTTATACGTTATATGGTAATACTATATAACGTTATACGTCATAACGTAATACTATATAACGTTATACGTTATAACGTAATACTATATAACGTTATACGTTATAACGTAGTACTATATAACGTTATACGTTATATGGTAATACTATATAACGTTATACGTTATAACGTAATACTATATAAAGTTATACGTTATAACGTTATACTATATAACGTTATACGTTATATGGTAATACTATATAACGTTATACGTTATAACGTAATACTATATAACGTTATACGTTATAACGTAATACTATATAACGTTATACGTTATAACGTAATACCATATAATGTTATACGTTATAACGTAATATTAGGTTAAGGTAAAAGTTCTGAGCGTTTTTCGCTAGATGTCTTTAGTGAGCCATATCTCACGATGTGCACATCGCATCGAGTCATAGTATACACCGATTTCAAGGTGATATTACGCATCAAAAAGGTTCTTTGTCAGTTTTGTGTTCGGTTGAAGCCAGTTGTGTGTTACAGCGTTCGAAAATGGAGATAAAAAAAGAGAAAATTCGATACATTCTTCAGTACCACTACGACCAAGGTGAAAAGGCGGAGCAGGCGGCCAAAAAAATTTGTGCTGTTTATGGACCCAGTACAGTATCGAATGCAACAGCAAAGCGGTGGTTCCAACGATTCCGTTCTGGTAATATGGACGTCGAAGATGAGGCACGCTCTGGTAGGCCAATCGTCGAAAATGTGGATAAAATCATGGAAATCGTCGAGTCGGACCGGCATGTGAGCACTTATTCCATTGCCCAGGAACTGAAGATTAGCCAGAAAACCGTTTGGAACCATTTGCATAAGGCTGGTCTCAAGAAGAAGCTCGACGTATGGGTGCCACATGAATTGACGCAAAAGAACCTTTTGGACCGAATTGATGCCTGCGATTCTTTGTTGAGACGTAACGAAATCGACCCATTTTTGAAGCGGATGGTGATTGGCGATGAAAAATGGGTCACATACGAGAACAACAGCCG
>NW_027184936.1:0-65012 GCF_040668555.2 Bombus flavifrons
GACGGTCAGTTTTCATCAAAATCGACGAAATCATCGAGATTTGCGAGCTGTTCAGCTTGTTTCGACGGTTAAACGGTTGCTTATTACATTCTGCACGTAAAAAGGAGTGAAATGAGCGTTTAAGCGTCGAAATATCTCAAACGGGAAGGAAATGACGGTCAGTTTTCGTCAAAATCGACGAAATCATCGAGATTTGCGAGCCGTTCCGCTTGTTTCGACGGCTAAACGGTTGTTTAGTACATTCTGCACGTAAAAAGGAGTGAAATGAGCGCTTAAACGTCGAAATATCTCAAACGGGAAGGAAATGACGGTCAGTTTTCGTCAAAATCGACGAAATCATCGGGATTTGCGAGCTGTTCCGCTTGTTTCGACGGCTAAACGGTTGTTTAGTACATTCTGCACGTTAAATGGAGTAAATAGAGCGCTTAAACGTCGAAATATCTCAAACGGGAAGGAAATGACGGTCAGTTTTCATCAAAATCGACGAAATCATCGAGATTTGCGAGCCGTTCCGCTTGTTTCGACGGCTAAACGTTTGTTTATTACATTCTGCACGTAAAAAGGAGTGAAATGAGCGTTTAAACGACGAAATATCTCAAACGGGAAGGAAATGACGGTCAGTTTTCATCAAAATCGACGAAATCATCGAGATTTGCGAGCTGTTCCGCTTGTTTCGACGGTTAAACGGTTGTGCATTGCATTCTGCAAGTAAAAAGGAGTGAAATGAGCGCTTAAACGTCGAAATATCTCAAACGGGAAGGAAATGACGGTCAGTTTTCGTCAAAATCGACGAAATCATCGGGATTTGCGAGCTGTTCCGCTTATTTCGACGGCTAAACGGTTGTTTAGTACATTCTGCACGTTAAATGGAGTAAATAGAGCGCTTAAACGTCGAAATATCTCAAACGGGAAGGAAATGACGGTCAGTTTTCATCAAAATCGACGAAATCATCGAGATTTGCGAGCCGTTCCGCTTGTTTCGACGGCTAAACGTTTGTTTATTACATTCTGCACGCAAAAAGGAGTGAAATGAGCCTTTAAACGTCGAAATATCTCAAACGGGAAGGAAATGACGGTCAGTTTTCGTCAAAATCGACGAAATCATCGAGATTTGCTCGCTGTTCCGCTTGTTTCGACGGTTAAACGGTTGCTTATTACATTCTGTACGTAAAAAGGAGTGAAATGAGCGTTTAAACGTCGAAATATCTCAAACGGGAAGGAAATGACGGTCAGGTTTCGTCAAAATCGACGAAATCATCGAGATTTGCTCGCTGTTCCGCTTGTTTCGACGGTTAAACGGTTGCTTATTACATTCTGCACGTAAAAAGGAGTGAAATGAGCGTTTAAACGTCGAAATATCTCAAACGGGAAGGAAATGACGGTCACTTTTCATCAAAATCGACGAAATCATCGAGATTTGCTCGCTGTTCCGCTTGTTTCGACGGTTAAACGGTTGTGCATTGCATTCTGCAAGTAAAAGGAGTGAAATGAGCGCTTAAACGTCGAAATATCTCAGACGGGAAGGAAATGACGGTCAGTTTTCATCAAAATCGACGAAATCATCGAGATTTGCTCGCTGTTCCGCTTGTTTCGACGGTTAAACGGTTGCTTATTACATTCTGCACGTAAAAAGGAGTGAAATGAGCGCTTAAACGTCGAAATATCTCAAACGGGAAGGAAATGACGGTCAGTTTTCGTCAAAATCGACGAAATCATCGAGATTTGCGAGCCGTTCCGCTTGTTTCGACGGCTAAACGGTTGTTTAGTACATTCTGCACGTAAAAAGGAGTGAAATGAGCGCTTAAACGTCGAAATATCTCAAACAGGAAGGAAATGACGGTCAGTTTTCGTCAAAATCGACGAAATCATCGGGATTTGCGAGCTGTTCCGCTTGTTTCGACGGTTAAACGGTTAATTATTACATTCTGCACGTAAAAAGGAGTGAAATGAGCGTTTAAACGACGAAATATCTCAAACGGGAAGGAAATGACGGTCAGTTTTCATCAAAATCGACGAAATCATCGAGATTTGCGAGCTGTTCCGCTTGTTTCGACGGTTAAACGGTTGCTTATTACATTCTGCACGTAAAAAGGAGTGAAATGAGCGTTTAAGCGTCGAAATATCTCAAACGGGAAGTAAATGACGGTCAGTTTTCGTCAAAATCGACGAAATCATCGAGATTTGCAAGCTGTTCCGCTTGTTTCGACGGTTAAACGGTTGTGCATTGCATTCTGCAAGTAAAAAGGAGTGAAATGAGCGCTTAAACGTCGAAATATCTCAAACGGGAAGGAAATGACGGTCAGTTTTCGTCAAAATCGACGAAATCATCGAGATTTGCAAGCTGTTCCGCTTGTTTCGACGGTTAAACGGTTGTGCATTGCATTCTGCAAGTAAAAAGGAGTGAAATGAGCGCTTAAACGTCGAAATATCTCAAACGGGAGGGAAATGACGGTCAGTTTTCATCAAAATCGACGAAATCATCGAGATTTGCTCGCTGTTCCGCTTGTTTCGACGGTTAAACGGTTGTGCATTGCATTCTGCAAGTAAAAAGGAGTGAAATGAGCGCTTAAACGTCGAAATATCTCAAACAGGAAGGAAATGACGGTCAGTTTTCGTCAAAATCGACGAAATCATCGAGATTTGCGAGCTATTTCGCTTGTTTCGACGGTTAAACGGTTGTGCATTGCATTCTGCACGTTAAATGGAGTAAATAGAGCGCTTAAACGTCGAAATATCTCAAACGGGAAGGAAATGACGGTCAGTTTTCGTCAAAATCGACGAAATCATCGAGATTTGCTCGCTGTTCCGCTTGTTTCGACGGTTAAACGGTTGCTTATTACATTCTGCACGTAAAAAGGAGTGAAATGAGCGTTTAAACGTCGAAATATCTCAAACGGGAAGGAAATGACGGTCAGTTTTCGTCAAAATCGACGAAATCATCGAGATTTGCTCGCTGTTCCGCTTGTTTCGACGGTTAAACGGTTGCTTATTACATTCTGCACGTAAAAAGGAGTGAAATGAGCGGTTAAACGTCGAAATATCTCAAACGGGAGGGAAATGACGGTCAGTTTTCATCAAAATCGACGAAATCATCGAGATTTGCTCGCTGTTCCGCTTGTTTCGACGGATAAACGGTTGTGCATTGCATTCTGCAAGTAAAAAGGAGTGAAATGAGCGCTTAAACGTCGAAATATCTCAAACAGGAAGGAAATGACGGTCAGTTTTCGTCAAAATCGACGAATTCATCGAGATTTGCGAGCTATTTCGCTTGTTTCGACGGTTAAACGGTTGTGCATTGCATTCTGCACGTTAAATGGAGTAAATAGAGCGCTTAAACGTCGAAATATCTCAAACGGGAAGGAAATGACGGTCAGTTTTCGTCAAAATCGACGAAATCATCGAGATTTGCTCGCTGTTCCGCTTGTTTCGACGGTTAAACGGTTGCTTATTACATTCTGTACGTAAAAAGGAGTGAAATGAGCGTTTAAACGTCGAAATATCTCAAACGGGAAGGAAATGACGGTCAGTTTTCGTCAAAATCGACGAAATCATCGAGATTTGCTCGCTGTTCCGCTTGTTTCGACGGTTAAACGGTTGTTTATTACATTCTGCACGTAAAAAGGAGTGAAATGAGCGTTTAAACGTCGAAATATCTCAAACGGGAAGGAAATGACGGTCAGTTTTCATCAAAATCGACGAAATCATCGAGATTTGCTAGCTGTTCCGCTTGTTTCGACGGTTAAACTGGCATGCATTACATTCCGCACGTTAAATGGAGTGAAAAGAGCGCTTAAACGTCGAAATATCTCAGACGGGAAGGAAATGACGGTCAGTTTTCATCAAAATCGACGAAATCATCGAGATTTGTGAGCTGTTCCGCTTGTTTCGACGGTTAAACGGTTGTTTATTACATTCTGCACGTAAAAAGGAGTGAAATGAGCGTTTAAACGTCGAAATATCTCAAACGGGAAGGAAATGACGGTCAGTTTTCATCAAAATCGACGAAATCATCGAGATTTGCTCGCTGTTCCGCTTGTTTCGACGGTTGTACGGTTGTGCATTGCATTCTGCACGTTAAATGGAGTAAATAGAGCGCTTAAACGTCGAAATATCTCAAACGGGACGGAAATGACGGTCAGTTTTCATCAAAATCGACGAAATCATCGAGATTTGCTCGCTGTTCCGCTTGTTTCGACGGTTAAACTTTTGTTTATTACATTCTGCACGTAAAAAGGAGTGAAATGAGCGTTTAAACGACGAAATATCTCAAACGGGAAGGAAATGACGGTCAGTTTTCGTCAAAATCGACGAAATCATCGAGATTTGCGAGCCGTTCCGCTTGTTTCGACGGCTAAACGGTTGTTTAGTACATTCTGCACGTAAAAAGGAGTGAAATGAGTGCTTAAACGTCGAAATATCTCAAACGGGAAGGAAATGACGGTCAGTTTTCGTCAAAATCGACGAAATCATCGGGATTTGCGAGCTGTTCCGCTTGTTTCGACGGTTAAACGGTTGTTTATTACATTCTGCACGTAAAAAGGAGTGAAATGAGCGTTTAAACGACGAAATATCTCAAACGGGAAGGAAATGACGGTCAGTTTTCATCAAAATCGACGAAATCATCGAGATTTGCGAGCTGTTCCGCTTGTTTCGACGGTTAAACGGTTGTGCATTGCATTCTGCAAGTAAAAAGGAGTGAGATGAGCGCTTAAACGTCGAAATATCTCAAACGGGATGGAAATGACGGTCAGTTTTCGTCAAAATCGACGAAATCATTGAGATTTGCGAGCTATTTCGCTTGTTTCGACGGTTAAACGGTTGTTTATTACATTCTGCACGTAAAAAGGAGTGAAATGAGCGTTTAAACGTCGAAATATCTCAAACAGGAAGGAAATGACGGTCAGTTTTCATCAAAATCGACGAAATCATCGAGATTTGCGAGCTGTTCCGCTTGTTTCGACGGTTAAACGGTTGTGCATTGCATTCTGCACGTTAAATGGAGTAAATAGAGCGCTTAAACGTCGAAATATCTCAAACGGGAAGGAAATGACGGTCAGTTTTCATCAAAATCGAAGAAATCATCGAGATTTGCGAGCTGTTCCGCTTGTTTCGACGGTTAAACGGTTGCTTATTACATTCTGCACGTAAAAAGGAGTGAAATGAGCGTTTAAGCGTCGAAATATCTCAAACGGGAAGTAAATGACGGTCAGTTTTCGTCAAAATCGACGAAATCATCGAGATTTGCGAGCTATTTCGCTTGTTTCGACGGTTAAGCGGTTGTTTATTACATTCTGCACGTAAAAAGGAGTGAAATGAGCGTTTTAACGTCGAAATATCTCAAACGGGAAGGAAGTGACGGTCAGTTTTCATCAAAATCGACGAAATCATCGAGATTTGCTCGCTGTTCCGCTTGTTTCGACGGTTAAACGGTTGTGCATTGCATTCTGCACGTTAAATGGAGTAAATAGTGCGCTTAAACGTCGAAATATCTCAAACGGGAAGGAAATGACGGTCAGTTTTCATCAAAATCGACGAAATCATCGAGATTTGCGAGCTGTTCAGCTTGTTTCGACGGTTAAACGGTTGCTTATTACATTCTGCACGTAAAAAGGAGTGAAATGAGCGTTTAAGCGTCGAAATATCTCAAACGGGAAGTAAATGACGGTCAGTTTTCATCAAAATCGACGAAATCATCGAGATTTGCGAGCTGTTCCGCTTGTTTCGACGGTTAAACGGTTGTGCATTGCATTCTGCAAGTAAAAAGGAGTGAAATGAGCGCTTAAACGTCGAAATATCTCAAACGGGAAGGAAATGACGGTCAGTTTTCGTCAAAATCGACGAAATCATCGAGATTTGCGAGCCGTTCCGCTTGTTTCGACGGCTAAACGGTTGTTTAGTACATTCTGCACGTAAAAAGGAGTGAAATGAGCGCTTAAACGTCGAAATATCTCAAACGGGAAGGAAATGACGGTCAGTTTTCGTCAAAATCGACGAAATCATCGGGATTTGCGAGCTGTTCCGCTTGTTTCGACGGCTAAACGGTTGTTTAGTACATTCTGCACGTTAAATGGAGTAAATAGAGCGCTTAAACGTCGAAATATCTCAAACGGGAAGGAAATGACGGTCAGTTTTCATCAAAATCGACGAAATCATCGAGATTTGCGAGCCGTTCCGCTTGTTTCGACGGCTAAACGTTTGTTTATTACATTCTGCACGTAAAAAGGAGTGAAATGAGCGTTTAAACGACGAAATATCTCAAACGGGAAGGAAATGACGGTCAGTTTTCATCAAAATCGACGAAATCATCGAGATTTGCGAGCTGTTCCGCTTGTTTCGACGGTTAAACGGTTGTGCATTGCATTCTGCAAGTAAAAAGGAGTGAAATGAGCGCTTAAACGTCGAAATATCTCAAACGGGAAGGAAATGACGGTCAGTTTTCGTCAAAATCGACGAAATCATCGGGATTTGCGAGCTGTTCCGCTTATTTCGACGGCTAAACGGTTGTTTAGTACATTCTGCACGTTAAATGGAGTAAATAGAGCGCTTAAACGTCGAAATATCTCAAACGGGAAGGAAATGACGGTCAGTTTTCATCAAAATCGACGAAATCATCGAGATTTGCGAGCCGTTCCGCTTGTTTCGACGGCTAAACGTTTGTTTATTACATTCTGCACGCAAAAAGGAGTGAAATGAGCCTTTAAACGTCGAAATATCTCAAACGGGAAGGAAATGACGGTCAGTTTTCGTCAAAATCGACGAAATCATCGAGATTTGCTCGCTGTTCCGCTTGTTTCGACGGTTAAACGGTTGCTTATTACATTCTGTACGTAAAAAGGAGTGAAATGAGCGTTTAAACGTCGAAATATCTCAAACGGGAAGGAAATGACGGTCAGGTTTCGTCAAAATCGACGAAATCATCGAGATTTGCTCGCTGTTCCGCTTGTTTCGACGGTTAAACGGTTGCTTATTACATTCTGCACGTAAAAAGGAGTGAAATGAGCGTTTAAACGTCGAAATATCTCAAACGGGAAGGAAATGACGGTCACTTTTCATCAAAATCGACGAAATCATCGAGATTTGCTCGCTGTTCCGCTTGTTTCGACGGTTAAACGGTTGTGCATTGCATTCTGCAAGTAAAAGGAGTGAAATGAGCGCTTAAACGTCGAAATATCTCAGACGGGAAGGAAATGACGGTCAGTTTTCATCAAAATCGACGAAATCATCGAGATTTGCTCGCTGTTCCGCTTGTTTCGACGGTTAAACGGTTGCTTATTACATTCTGCACGTAAAAAGGAGTGAAATGAGCGCTTAAACGTCGAAATATCTCAAACGGGAAGGAAATGACGGTCAGTTTTCGTCAAAATCGACGAAATCATCGAGATTTGCGAGCCGTTCCGCTTGTTTCGACGGCTAAACGGTTGTTTAGTACATTCTGCACGTAAAAAGGAGTGAAATGAGCGCTTAAACGTCGAAATATCTCAAACAGGAAGGAAATGACGGTCAGTTTTCGTCAAAATCGACGAAATCATCGGGATTTGCGAGCTGTTCCGCTTGTTTCGACGGTTAAACGGTTAATTATTACATTCTGCACGTAAAAAGGAGTGAAATGAGCGTTTAAACGACGAAATATCTCAAACGGGAAGGAAATGACGGTCAGTTTTCATCAAAATCGACGAAATCATCGAGATTTGCGAGCTGTTCCGCTTGTTTCGACGGTTAAACGGTTGCTTATTACATTCTGCACGTAAAAAGGAGTGAAATGAGCGTTTAAGCGTCGAAATATCTCAAACGGGAAGTAAATGACGGTCAGTTTTCGTCAAAATCGACGAAATCATCGAGATTTGCAAGCTGTTCCGCTTGTTTCGACGGTTAAACGGTTGTGCATTGCATTCTGCAAGTAAAAAGGAGTGAAATGAGCGCTTAAACGTCGAAATATCTCAAACGGGAAGGAAATGACGGTCAGTTTTCGTCAAAATCGACGAAATCATCGAGATTTGCAAGCTGTTCCGCTTGTTTCGACGGTTAAACGGTTGTGCATTGCATTCTGCAAGTAAAAAGGAGTGAAATGAGCGCTTAAACGTCGAAATATCTCAAACGGGAGGGAAATGACGGTCAGTTTTCATCAAAATCGACGAAATCATCGAGATTTGCTCGCTGTTCCGCTTGTTTCGACGGTTAAACGGTTGTGCATTGCATTCTGCAAGTAAAAAGGAGTGAAATGAGCGCTTAAACGTCGAAATATCTCAAACAGGAAGGAAATGACGGTCAGTTTTCGTCAAAATCGACGAAATCATCGAGATTTGCGAGCTATTTCGCTTGTTTCGACGGTTAAACGGTTGTGCATTGCATTCTGCACGTTAAATGGAGTAAATAGAGCGCTTAAACGTCGAAATATCTCAAACGGGAAGGAAATGACGGTCAGTTTTCGTCAAAATCGACGAAATCATCGAGATTTGCTCGCTGTTCCGCTTGTTTCGACGGTTAAACGGTTGCTTATTACATTCTGCACGTAAAAAGGAGTGAAATGAGCGTTTAAACGTCGAAATATCTCAAACGGGAAGGAAATGACGGTCAGTTTTCGTCAAAATCGACGAAATCATCGAGATTTGCTCGCTGTTCCGCTTGTTTCGACGGTTAAACGGTTGCTTATTACATTCTGCACGTAAAAAGGAGTGAAATGAGCGGTTAAACGTCGAAATATCTCAAACGGGAGGGAAATGACGGTCAGTTTTCATCAAAATCGACGAAATCATCGAGATTTGCTCGCTGTTCCGCTTGTTTCGACGGATAAACGGTTGTGCATTGCATTCTGCAAGTAAAAAGGAGTGAAATGAGCGCTTAAACGTCGAAATATCTCAAACAGGAAGGAAATGACGGTCAGTTTTCGTCAAAATCGACGAAATCATCGAGATTTGCGAGCTATTTCGCTTGTTTCGACGGTTAAACGGTTGTGCATTGCATTCTGCACGTTAAATGGAGTAAATAGAGCGCTTAAACGTCGAAATATCTCAAACGGGAAGGAAATGACGGTCAGTTTTCGTCAAAATCGACGAAATCATCGAGATTTGCTCGCTGTTCCGCTTGTTTCGACGGTTAAACGGTTGCTTATTACATTCTGTACGTAAAAAGGAGTGAAATGAGCGTTTAAACGTCGAAATATCTCAAACGGGAAGGAAATGACGGTCAGTTTTCGTCAAAATCGACGAAATCATCGAGATTTGCTCGCTGTTCCGCTTGTTTCGACGGTTAAACGGTTGCTTATTACATTCTGCACGTAAAAAGGAGTGAAATGAGCGTTTAAACGTCGAAATATCTCAAACGGGAAGGAAATGACGGTCACTTTTCATCAAAATCGACGAAATCATCGAGATTTGCTCGCTGTTCCGCTTGTTTCGACGGTTAAACGGTTGTGCATTGCATTCTGCAAGTAAAAGGAGTGAAATGAGCGCTTAAACGTCGAAATATCTCAGACGGGAAGGAAATGACGGTCAGTTTTCATCAAAATCGACGAAATCATCGAGATTTGCTCGCTGTTCCGCTTGTTTCGACGGTTAAACGGTTGCTTATTACATTCTGCACGTAAAAAGGAGTGAAATGAGCGGTTAAACGTCGAAATATCTCAAACGGGAGGGAAATGACGGTCAGTTTTCATCAAAATCGACGAAATCATCGAGATTTGCTCGCTGTTCCGCTTGTTTCGACGGATAAACGGTTGTGCATTGCATTCTGCACGTAAAAAGGAGTGAAATGAGCGCTTAAACGTCGAAATATCTCAAACAGGAAGGAAATGACGGTCAGTTTTCGTCAAAATCGACGAAATCATCGGGATTTGCGAGCTGTTCCGCTTGTTTCGACGGTTAAACGGTTAATTATTACATTCTGCACGTAAAAAGGAGTGAAATGAGCGTTTAAACGACGAAATATCTCAAACGGGAGGGAAATGACGGTCAGTTTTCATCAAAATCGACGAAATCATCGAGATTTGCTCGCTGTTCCGCTTGTTTCGACGGTTAAACGGTTGTGCATTGCATTCTGCAAGTAAAAAGGAGTGAAATGAGCGCTTAAACGTCGAAATATCTCAAACAGGAAGGAAATGACGGTCAGTTTTCGTCAAAATCGACGAAATCATCGAGATTTGCGAGCTATTTCGCTTGTTTCGACGGTTAAACGGTTGTGCATTGCATTCTGCACGTTAAATGGAGTAAATAGAGCGCTTAAACGTCGAAATATCTCAAACGGGAAGGAAATGACGGTCAGTTTTCGTCAAAATCGACGAAATCATCGAGATTTGCTCGCTGTTCCGCTTGTTTCGACGGTTAAACGGTTGCTTATTACATTCTGCACGTAAAAAGGAGTGAAATGAGCGTTTAAACGTCGAAATATCTCAAACGGGAAGGAAATGACGGTCAGTTTTCGTCAAAATCGACGAAATCATCGAGATTTGCTCGCTGTTCCGCTTGTTTCGACGGTTAAACGGTTGCTTATTACATTCTGCACGTAAAAAGGAGTGAAATGAGCGGTTAAACGTCGAAATATCTCAAACGGGAGGGAAATGACGGTCAGTTTTCGTCAAAATCGACGAAATCATCGAGATTTGCTCGCTGTTCCGCTTGTTTCGACGGTTAAACGGTTGCTTATTACATTCTGCACGTAAAAAGGAGTGAAATGAGCGTTTAAACGTCGAAATATCTCAAACGGGAAGGAAATGACGGTCACTTTTCATCAAAATCGACGAAATCATCGAGATTTGCTCGCTGTTCCGCTTGTTTCGACGGTTAAACGGTTGTGCATTGCATTCTGCAAGTAAAAGGAGTGAAATGAGCGCTTAAACGTCGAAATATCTCAGACGGGAAGGAAATGACGGTCAGTTTTCATCAAAATCGACGAAATCATCGAGATTTGCTCGCTGTTCCGCTTGTTTCGACGGTTAAACGGTTGCTTATTACATTCTGCACGTAAAAAGGAGTGAAATGAGCGGTTAAACGTCGAAATATCTCAAACGGGAGGGAAATGACGGTCAGTTTTCATCAAAATCGACGAAATCATCGAGATTTGCTCGCTGTTCCGCTTGTTTCGACGGATAAACGGTTGTGCATTGCATTCTGCACGTAAAAAGGAGTGAAATGAGCGCTTAAACGTCGAAATATCTCAAACAGGAAGGAAATGACGGTCAGTTTTCATCAAAATCGACGAAATCATCGAGATTTGCTCGCTGTTCCGCTTGTTTCGACGGTTAAACGGTTGCTTATTACATTCTGCACGTAAAAAGGAGTGAAATGAGCGGTTAAACGTCGAAATATCTCAAACGGGAGGGAAATGACGGTCAGTTTTCATCAAAATCGACGAAATCATCGAGATTTGCTCGCTGTTCCGCTTGTTTCGACGGATAAACGGTTGTGCATTGCATTCTGCACGTAAAAAGGAGTGAAATGAGCGCTTAAACGTCGAAATATCTCAAACAGGAAGGAAATGACGGTCAGTTTTCGTCAAAATCGACGAAATCATCGGGATTTGCGAGCTGTTCCGCTTGTTTCGACGGTTAAACGGTTAATTATTACATTCTGCACGTAAAAAGGAGTGAAATGAGCGTTTAAACGACGAAATATCTCAAACGGGAGGGAAATGACGGTCAGTTTTCATCAAAATCGACGAAATCATCGAGATTTGCTCGCTGTTCCGCTTGTTTCGACGGTTAAACGGTTGTGCATTGCATTCTGCAAGTAAAAAGGAGTGAAATGAGCGCTTAAACGTCGAAATATCTCAAACAGGAAGGAAATGACGGTCAGTTTTCGTCAAAATCGACGAAATCATCGAGATTTGCGAGCTATTTCGCTTGTTTCGACGGTTAAACGGTTGTGCATTGCATTCTGCACGTTAAATGGAGTAAATAGAGCGCTTAAACGTCGAAATATCTCAAACGGGAAGGAAATGACGGTCAGTTTTCGTCAAAATCGACGAAATCATCGAGATTTGCTCGCTGTTCCGCTTGTTTCGACGGTTAAACGGTTGCTTATTACATTCTGCACGTAAAAAGGAGTGAAATGAGCGTTTAAACGTCGAAATATCTCAAACGGGAAGGAAATGACGGTCAGTTTTCGTCAAAATCGACGAAATCATCGAGATTTGCTCGCTGTTCCGCTTGTTTCGACGGTTAAACGGTTGCTTATTACATTCTGCACGTAAAAAGGAGTGAAATGAGCGGTTAAACGTCGAAATATCTCAAACGGGAGGGAAATGACGGTCAGTTTTCGTCAAAATCGACGAAATCATCGAGATTTGCTCGCTGTTCCGCTTGTTTCGACGGTTAAACGGTTGCTTATTACATTCTGCACGTAAAAAGGAGTGAAATGAGCGTTTAAACGTCGAAATATCTCAAACGGGAAGGAAATGACGGTCACTTTTCATCAAAATCGACGAAATCATCGAGATTTGCTCGCTGTTCCGCTTGTTTCGACGGTTAAACGGTTGTGCATTGCATTCTGCAAGTAAAAGGAGTGAAATGAGCGCTTAAACGTCGAAATATCTCAGACGGGAAGGAAATGACGGTCAGTTTTCATCAAAATCGACGAAATCATCGAGATTTGCTCGCTGTTCCGCTTGTTTCGACGGTTAAACGGTTGCTTATTACATTCTGCACGTAAAAAGGAGTGAAATGAGCGGTTAAACGTCGAAATATCTCAAACGGGAGGGAAATGACGGTCAGTTTTCATCAAAATCGACGAAATCATCGAGATTTGCTCGCTGTTCCGCTTGTTTCGACGGATAAACGGTTGTGCATTGCATTCTGCACGTAAAAAGGAGTGAAATGAGCGCTTAAACGTCGAAATATCTCAAACAGGAAGGAAATGACGGTCAGTTTTCGTCAAAATCGACGAAATCATCGGGATTTGCGAGCTGTTCCGCTTGTTTCGACGGTTAAACGGTTAATTATTACATTCTGCACGTAAAAAGGAGTGAAATGAGCGTTTAAACGACGAAATATCTCAAACGGGAAGGAAATGACGGTCAGTTTTCATCAAAATCGACGAAATCATCGAGATTTGCGAGCTGTTCCGCTTGTTTCGACGGTTAAACGGTTGCTTATTACATTCTGCACGTAAAAAGGAGTGAAATGAGCGTTTAAGCGTCGAAATATCTCAAACGGGAAGTAAATGACGGTCAGTTTTCGTCAAAATCGACGAAATCATCGAGATTTGCAAGCTGTTCCGCTTGTTTCGACGGTTAAACGGTTGTGCATTGCATTCTGCAAGTAAAAAGGAGTGAAATGAGCGCTTAAACGTCGAAATATCTCAAACGGGAAGGAAATGACGGTCAGTTTTCGTCAAAATCGACGAAATCATCGAGATTTGCAAGCTGTTCCGCTTGTTTCGACGGTTAAACGGTTGTGCATTGCATTCTGCAAGTAAAAAGGAGTGAAATGAGCGCTTAAACGTCGAAATATCTCAAACGGGAGGGAAATGACGGTCAGTTTTCATCAAAATCGACGAAATCATCGAGATTTGCTCGCTGTTCCGCTTGTTTCGACGGTTAAACGGTTGTGCATTGCATTCTGCAAGTAAAAAGGAGTGAAATGAGCGCTTAAACGTCGAAATATCTCAAACAGGAAGGAAATGACGGTCAGTTTTCGTCAAAATCGACGAAATCATCGAGATTTGCGAGCTATTTCGCTTGTTTCGACGGTTAAACGGTTGTGCATTGCATTCTGCACGTTAAATGGAGTAAATAGAGCGCTTAAACGTCGAAATATCTCAAACGGGAAGGAAATGACGGTCAGTTTTCGTCAAAATCGACGAAATCATCGAGATTTGCTCGCTGTTCCGCTTGTTTCGACGGTTAAACGGTTGCTTATTACATTCTGCACGTAAAAAGGAGTGAAATGAGCGTTTAAACGTCGAAATATCTCAAACGGGAAGGAAATGACGGTCAGTTTTCGTCAAAATCGACGAAATCATCGAGATTTGCTCGCTGTTCCGCTTGTTTCGACGGTTAAACGGTTGCTTATTACATTCTGCACGTAAAAAGGAGTGAAATGAGCGGTTAAACGTCGAAATATCTCAAACGGGAGGGAAATGACGGTCAGTTTTCATCAAAATCGACGAAATCATCGAGATTTGCTCGCTGTTCCGCTTGTTTCGACGGATAAACGGTTGTGCATTGCATTCTGCAAGTAAAAAGGAGTGAAATGAGCGCTTAAACGTCGAAATATCTCAAACAGGAAGGAAATGACGGTCAGTTTTCGTCAAAATCGACGAAATCATCGAGATTTGCGAGCTATTTCGCTTGTTTCGACGGTTAAACGGTTGTGCATTGCATTCTGCAAGTAAAAAGGAGTGAAATGAGCGCTTAAACGTCGAAATATCTCAAACGGGAGGGAAATGACGGTCAGTTTTCATCAAAATCGACGAAATCATCGAGATTTGCTCGCTGTTCCGCTTGTTTCGACGGTTAAACGGTTGTTTAGTACATTCTGCACGTTAAATGGAGTAAATAGAGCGCTTAAACGTCGAAATATCTCAAACGGGAAGGAAATGACGGTCAGTTTTCATCAAAATCGACGAAATCATCGAGATTTGCGAGCTGTTCAGCTTGTTTCGACGGTTAAACGGTTGCTTATTACATTCTGCACGTAAAAAGGAGTGAAATGAGCGTTTAAACGTTGAAATATCTCAAACGGGAAGGAAATGACGGTCAGTTTTCATCAAAATCGACGAAATCTCGAGATTTGCGAGCTGTTCCGCTTGTTTCGACGGTTAAACGGTTGTTTGTTGCATTCTGCACGTAAAAAGGAGTGAAATGAGCGTTTAAACGTCGAAATATATCAAACGGGAGGGAAATGACGGTCAGTTTTCATCAAAATCGACGAAATCATCGAGATTTGCTCGCTGTTCCGCTTATTTCGACGGTTAAACGGTTGTGCATTGCATTCTGCAAGTAAAAAGGAGTGAAATGAGCGCTTAAACGTCGAAATATCTCAAACGGGAAGGAAATGACGGTCAGTTTTCGTCAAAATCGACGAAATCATCGAGATTTGCGAGCCGTTCCGCTTGTTTCGACGGCTAAACGGTTGTTTAGTACATTCTGCACGTAAAAAGGAGTGAAATGAGCGCTTAAACGTCGAAATATCTCAAACAGGAAGGAAATGACGGTCAGTTTTCATCAAAATCGACGAAATCATCGAGATTTGCGAGCTGTTCCGCTTGTTTCGACGGTTAAACGGTTGTGCATTGCATTCTGCACGTTAAATGGAGTAAATAGGGCGCTTAAACGTCGAAATATCTCAAACGGGAAGGAAATGACGGTCAGTTTTCATCAAAATCGAAGAAATCATCGAGATTTGCTCGCTGTTCCGCTTGTTTCGACGGTTAAACGGTTGCTTATTACATTCTGCACGTAAAAAGGAGTGAAATGAGCGTTTAAACGTCGAAATATCTCAAACGGGAAGGAAATGACGGTCAGTTTTCGTCAAAATCGACGAAATCATCGAGATTTGCTCGCTGTTCCGCTTGTTTCGACGGTTAAACGGTTGCTTATTACATTCTGCACGTAAAAAGGAGTGAAATGAGCGGTTAAACGTCGAAATATCTCAAACGGGAGGGAAATGACGGTCAGTTTTCATCAAAATCGACGAAATCATCGAGATTTGCTCGCTGTTCCGCTTGTTTCGACGGATAAACGGTTGTGCATTGCATTCTGCAAGTAAAAAGGAGTGAAATGAGCGCTTAAACGTCGAAATATCTCAAACAGGAAGGAAATGACGGTCAGTTTTCGTCAAAATCGACGAAATCATCGAGATTTGCGAGCTATTTCGCTTGTTTCGACGGTTAAACGGTTGTGCATTGCATTCTGCAAGTAAAAAGGAGTGAAATGAGCGCTTAAACGTCGAAATATCTCAAACGGGAGGGAAATGACGGTCAGTTTTCATCAAAATCGACGAAATCATCGAGATTTGCTCGCTGTTCCGCTTGTTTCGACGGTTAAACGGTTGCTTATTACATTCTGCACGTAAAAAGGAGTGAA
Organism: Bombus flavifrons; assembly: GCF_040668555.2. Taxonomy (NCBI): domain Eukaryota; kingdom Metazoa; phylum Arthropoda; class Insecta; order Hymenoptera; family Apidae; genus Bombus; species Bombus flavifrons. Next base: position 16,018 of record NW_027184936.1, read on the forward strand.
ATGAGCGTTTAAACGTCGAAATATCTCAAACGGGAAGGAAATGACGGTCACTTTTCATCAAAATCGACGAAATCATCGAGATTTGCTCGCTGTTCCGCTTGTTTCGACGGTTAAACGGTTGTGCATTGCATTCTGCAAGTAAAAGGAGTGAAATGAGCGCTTAAACGTCGAAATATCTCAGACGGGAAGGAAATGACGGTCAGTTTTCATCAAAATCGACGAAATCATCGAGATTTGCTCGCTGTTCCGCTTGTTTCGACGGTTAAACGGTTGCTTATTACATTCTGCACGTAAAAAGGAGTGAAATGAGCGGTTAAACGTCGAAATATCTCAAACGGGAGGGAAATGACGGTCAGTTTTCATCAAAATCGACGAAATCATCGAGATTTGCTCGCTGTTCCGCTTGTTTCGACGGATAAACGGTTGTGCATTGCATTCTGCACGTAAAAAGGAGTGAAATGAGCGCTTAAACGTCGAAATATCTCAAACAGGAAGGAAATGACGGTCAGTTTTCGTCAAAATCGACGAAATCATCGGGATTTGCGAGCTGTTCCGCTTGTTTCGACGGTTAAACGGTTAATTATTACATTCTGCACGTAAAAAGGAGTGAAATGAGCGTTTAAACGACGAAATATCTCAAACGGGAAGGAAATGACGGTCAGTTTTCATCAAAATCGACGAAATCATCGAGATTTGCGAGCTGTTCCGCTTGTTTCGACGGTTAAACGGTTGCTTATTACATTCTGCACGTAAAAAGGAGTGAAATGAGCGTTTAAGCGTCGAAATATCTCAAACGGGAAGTAAATGACGGTCAGTTTTCGTCAAAATCGACGAAATCATCGAGATTTGCAAGCTGTTCCGCTTGTTTCGACGGTTAAACGGTTGTGCATTGCATTCTGCAAGTAAAAAGGAGTGAAATGAGCGCTTAAACGTCGAAATATCTCAAACGGGAAGGAAATGACGGTCAGTTTTCGTCAAAATCGACGAAATCATCGAGATTTGCAAGCTGTTCCGCTTGTTTCGACGGTTAAACGGTTGTGCATTGCATTCTGCAAGTAAAAAGGAGTGAAATGAGCGCTTAAACGTCGAAATATCTCAAACGGGAGGGAAATGACGGTCAGTTTTCATCAAAATCGACGAAATCATCGAGATTTGCTCGCTGTTCCGCTTGTTTCGACGGTTAAACGGTTGTGCATTGCATTCTGCAAGTAAAAAGGAGTGAAATGAGCGCTTAAACGTCGAAATATCTCAAACAGGAAGGAAATGACGGTCAGTTTTCGTCAAAATCGACGAAATCATCGAGATTTGCGAGCTATTTCGCTTGTTTCGACGGTTAAACGGTTGTGCATTGCATTCTGCACGTTAAATGGAGTAAATAGAGCGCTTAAACGTCGAAATATCTCAAACGGGAAGGAAATGACGGTCAGTTTTCGTCAAAATCGACGAAATCATCGAGATTTGCTCGCTGTTCCGCTTGTTTCGACGGTTAAACGGTTGCTTATTACATTCTGCACGTAAAAAGGAGTGAAATGAGCGTTTAAACGTCGAAATATCTCAAACGGGAAGGAAATGACGGTCAGTTTTCGTCAAAATCGACGAAATCATCGAGATTTGCTCGCTGTTCCGCTTGTTTCGACGGTTAAACGGTTGCTTATTACATTCTGCACGTAAAAAGGAGTGAAATGAGCGGTTAAACGTCGAAATATCTCAAACGGGAGGGAAATGACGGTCAGTTTTCATCAAAATCGACGAAATCATCGAGATTTGCTCGCTGTTCCGCTTGTTTCGACGGATAAACGGTTGTGCATTGCATTCTGCAAGTAAAAAGGAGTGAAATGAGCGCTTAAACGTCGAAATATCTCAAACAGGAAGGAAATGACGGTCAGTTTTCGTCAAAATCGACGAAATCATCGAGATTTGCGAGCTATTTCGCTTGTTTCGACGGTTAAACGGTTGTGCATTGCATTCTGCAAGTAAAAAGGAGTGAAATGAGCGCTTAAACGTCGAAATATCTCAAACGGGAGGGAAATGACGGTCAGTTTTCATCAAAATCGACGAAATCATCGAGATTTGCTCGCTGTTCCGCTTGTTTCGACGGTTAAACGGTTGTTTAGTACATTCTGCACGTTAAATGGAGTAAATAGAGCGCTTAAACGTCGAAATATCTCAAACGGGAAGGAAATGACGGTCAGTTTTCATCAAAATCGACGAAATCATCGAGATTTGCGAGCTGTTCAGCTTGTTTCGACGGTTAAACGGTTGCTTATTACATTCTGCACGTAAAAAGGAGTGAAATGAGCGTTTAAACGTTGAAATATCTCAAACGGGAAGGAAATGACGGTCAGTTTTCATCAAAATCGACGAAATCTCGAGATTTGCGAGCTGTTCCGCTTGTTTCGACGGTTAAACGGTTGTTTGTTGCATTCTGCACGTAAAAAGGAGTGAAATGAGCGTTTAAACGTCGAAATATATCAAACGGGAGGGAAATGACGGTCAGTTTTCATCAAAATCGACGAAATCATCGAGATTTGCTCGCTGTTCCGCTTATTTCGACGGTTAAACGGTTGTGCATTGCATTCTGCAAGTAAAAAGGAGTGAAATGAGCGCTTAAACGTCGAAATATCTCAAACGGGAAGGAAATGACGGTCAGTTTTCGTCAAAATCGACGAAATCATCGAGATTTGCGAGCCGTTCCGCTTGTTTCGACGGCTAAACGGTTGTTTAGTACATTCTGCACGTAAAAAGGAGTGAAATGAGCGCTTAAACGTCGAAATATCTCAAACAGGAAGGAAATGACGGTCAGTTTTCATCAAAATCGACGAAATCATCGAGATTTGCGAGCTGTTCCGCTTGTTTCGACGGTTAAACGGTTGTGCATTGCATTCTGCACGTTAAATGGAGTAAATAGGGCGCTTAAACGTCGAAATATCTCAAACGGGAAGGAAATGACGGTCAGTTTTCGTCAAAATCGACGAAATCATCGAGATTTGCTCGCTGTTCCGCTTGTTTCGACGGTTAAACGGTTGCTTATTACATTCTGCACGTAAAAAGGAGTGAAATGAGCGTTTAAACGTCGAAATATCTCAAACGGGAAGGAAATGACGGTCAGTTTTCGTCAAAATCGACGAAATCATCGAGATTTGCTCGCTGTTCCGCTTGTTTCGACGGTTAAACGGTTGCTTATTACATTCTGCACGTAAAAAGGAGTGAAATGAGCGGTTAAACGTCGAAATATCTCAAACGGGAGGGAAATGACGGTCAGTTTTCATCAAAATCGACGAAATCATCGAGATTTGCTCGCTGTTCCGCTTGTTTCGACGGATAAACGGTTGTGCATTGCATTCTGCAAGTAAAAAGGAGTGAAATGAGCGCTTAAACGTCGAAATATCTCAAACAGGAAGGAAATGACGGTCAGTTTTCGTCAAAATCGACGAAATCATCGAGATTTGCGAGCTATTTCGCTTGTTTCGACGGTTAAACGGTTGTGCATTGCATTCTGCAAGTAAAAAGGAGTGAAATGAGCGCTTAAACGTCGAAATATCTCAAACGGGAGGGAAATGACGGTCAGTTTTCATCAAAATCGACGAAATCATCGAGATTTGCTCGCTGTTCCGCTTGTTTCGACGGTTAAACGGTTGTTTAGTACATTCTGCACGTTAAATGGAGTAAATAGAGCGCTTAAACGTCGAAATATCTCAAACGGGAAGGAAATGACGGTCAGTTTTCATCAAAATCGACGAAATCATCGAGATTTGCGAGCTGTTCAGCTTGTTTCGACGGTTAAACGGTTGCTTATTACATTCTGCACGTAAAAAGGAGTGAAATGAGCGTTTAAACGTTGAAATATCTCAAACGGGAAGGAAATGACGGTCAGTTTTCATCAAAATCGACGAAATCTCGAGATTTGCGAGCTGTTCCGCTTGTTTCGACGGTTAAACGGTTGTTTGTTGCATTCTGCACGTAAAAAGGAGTGAAATGAGCGTTTAAACGTCGAAATATATCAAACGGGAGGGAAATGACGGTCAGTTTTCATCAAAATCGACGAAATCATCGAGATTTGCTCGCTGTTCCGCTTATTTCGACGGTTAAACGGTTGTGCATTGCATTCTGCAAGTAAAAAGGAGTGAAATGAGCGCTTAAACGTCGAAATATCTCAAACGGGAAGGAAATGACGGTCAGTTTTCGTCAAAATCGACGAAATCATCGAGATTTGCGAGCCGTTCCGCTTGTTTCGACGGCTAAACGGTTGTTTAGTACATTCTGCACGTAAAAAGGAGTGAAATGAGCGCTTAAACGTCGAAATATCTCAAACAGGAAGGAAATGACGGTCAGTTTTCATCAAAATCGACGAAATCATCGAGATTTGCGAGCTGTTCCGCTTGTTTCGACGGTTAAACGGTTGTGCATTGCATTCTGCACGTTAAATGGAGTAAATAGGGCGCTTAAACGTCGAAATATCTCAAACGGGAAGGAAATGACGGTCAGTTTTCATCAAAATCGAAGAAATCATCGAGATTTGCGAGCTGTTCCGCTTGTTTCGACGGTTAAACGGTTGCTTATTACATTCTGCACGTAAAAAGGAGTGAAATGAGCGTTTAAGCGTCGAAATATCTCAAACGGGAAGTAAATGACGGTCAGTTTTCGTCAAAATCGACGAAATCATCGAGATTTGCAAGCTGTTCCGCTTGTTTCGACGGTTAAACGGTTGCTTATTACATTCTGCACGTAAAAAGGAGTGAAATGAGCGTTTAAGCGTCGAAATATCTCAAACGGGAAGTAAATGACGGTCAGTTTTCGTCAAAATCGACGAAATCATCGAGATTTGCAAGCTGTTCCGCTTGTTTCGACGGTTAAACGGTTGTGCATTGCATTCTGCAAGTAAAAAGGAGTGAAATGAGCGCTTAAACGTCGAAATATCTCAAACGGGAAGGAAATGACGGTCAGTTTTCGTCAAAATCGACGAAATCATCGAGATTTGCAAGCTGTTCCGCTTGTTTCGACGGTTAAACGGTTGTGCATTGCATTCTGCAAGTAAAAAGGAGTGAAATGAGCGCTTAAACGTCGAAATATCTCAAACGGGAGGGAAATGACGGTCAGTTTTCATCAAAATCGACGAAATCATCGAGATTTGCTCGCTGTTCCGCTTGTTTCGACGGTTAAACGGTTGTGCATTGCATTCTGCAAGTAAAAAGGAGTGAAATGAGCGCTTACCCGTCGAAATATCTCAAACAGGAAGGAAATGACGGTCAGTTTTCGTCAAAATCGACGAAATCATCGAGATTTGCGAGCTATTTCGCTTGTTTCGACGGTTGAACGGTTGTGCATTGCATTCTGCACGTTAAATGGAGTAAATAGAGCGCTTAAACGTCGAAATATCTCAAACGGGAAGGAAATGACGGTCAGTTTTCGTCAAAATCGACGAAATCATCGAGATTTGCTCGCTGTTCCGCTTGTTTCGACGGTTAAACGGTTGCTTATTACATTCTGCACGTAAAAAGGAGTGAAATGAGCGTTTAAACGTCGAAATATCTCAAACGGGAAGGAAATGACGGTCAGTTTTCGTCAAAATCGACGAAATCATCGAGATTTGCTCGCTGTTCCGCTTGTTTCGACGGTTAAACGGTTGCTTATTACATTCTGCACGTAAAAAGGAGTGAAATGAGCGGTTAAACGTCGAAATATCTCAAACGGGAGGGAAATGACGGTCAGTTTTCATCAAAATCGACGAAATCATCGAGATTTGCTCGCTGTTCCGCTTGTTTCGACGGATAAACGGTTGTGCATTGCATTCTGCAAGTAAAAAGGAGTGAAATGAGCGCTTAAACGTCGAAATATCTCAAACAGGAAGGAAATGACGGTCAGTTTTCGTCAAAATCGACGAAATCATCGAGATTTGCGAGCTATTTCGCTTGTTTCGACGGTTAAACGGTTGTGCATTGCATTCTGCACGTTAAATGGAGTAAATAGAGCGCTTAAACGTCGAAATATCTCAAACGGGAAGGAAATGACGGTCAGTTTTCGTCAAAATCGACGAAATCATCGAGATTTGCTCGCTGTTCCGCTTGTTTCGACGGTTAAACGGTTGCTTATTACATTCTGTACGTAAAAAGGAGTGAAATGAGCGTTTAAACGTCGAAATATCTCAAACGGGAAGGAAATGACGGTCAGTTTTCGTCAAAATCGACGAAATCATCGAGATTTGCTCGCTGTTCCGCTTGTTTCGACGGTTAAACGGTTGCTTATTACATTCTGCACGTAAAAAGGAGTGAAATGAGCGTTTAAACGTCGAAATATCTCAAACGGGAAGGAAATGACGGTCACTTTTCATCAAAATCGACGAAATCATCGAGATTTGCTCGCTGTTCCGCTTGTTTCGACGGTTAAACGGTTGTGCATTGCATTCTGCAAGTAAAAAGGAGTGAAATGAGCGCTTAAACGTCGAAATATCTCAAACGGGAAGGAAATGACGGTCAGTTTTCGTCAAAATCGACGAAATCATCGAGATTTGCGAGCCGTTCCGCTTGTTTCGACGGCTAAACGGTTGTTTAGTACATTCTGCACGTAAAAAGGAGTGAAATGAGCGCTTAAACGTCGAAATATCTCAAACGGGAAGGAAATGACGGTCAGTTTTCGTCAAAATCGACGAAATCATCGAGATTTGCGAGCTGTTCCGCTTGTTTCGACGGTTAAACGGTTGTTTAGTACATTCTGCACGTTAAATGGAGTAAATAGAGCGCTTAAACGTCGAAATATCTCAAACGGGAAGGAAATGACGGTCAGTTTTCATCAAAATCGACGAAATCATCGAGATTTGCGAGCTGTTCAGCTTGTTTCGACGGTTAAACGGTTGCTTATTACATTCTGCACGTAAAAAGGAGTGAAATGAGCGTTTAAACGTCGAAATATCTCAAACGGGAAGGAAATGACGGTCAGTTTTCATCAAAATCGACGAAATCTCGAGATTTGCGAGCTGTTCCGCTTGTTTCGACGGTTAAACGGTTGTTTGTTGCATTCTGCACGTAAAAAGGAGTGAAATGAGCGTTTAAACGTCGAAATATATCAAACGGGAGGGAAATGACGGTCAGTTTTCATCAAAATCGACGAAATCATCGAGATTTGCTCGCTGTTCCGCTTATTTCGACGGTTAAACGGTTGTGCATTGCATTCTGCAAGTAAAAAGGAGTGAAATGAGCGCTTAAACGTCGAAATATCTCAAACGGGAAGGAAATGACGGTCAGTTTTCATCAAAATCGAAGAAATCATCGAGATTTGCGAGCTGTTCCGCTTGTTTCGACGGTTAAACGGTTGCTTATTACATTCTGCACGTAAAAAGGAGTGAAATGAGCGTTTAAGCGTCGAAATATCTCAAACGGGAAGTAAATGACGGTCAGTTTTCGTCAAAATCGACGAAATCATCGAGATTTGCAAGCTGTTCCGCTTGTTTCGACGGTTAAACGGTTGTGCATTGCATTCTGCAAGTAAAAAGGAGTGAAATGAGCGCTTAAACGTCGAAATATCTCAAACGGGAAGGAAATGACGGTCAGTTTTCGTCAAAATCGACGAAATCATCGAGATTTGCAAGCTGTTCCGCTTGTTTCGACGGTTAAACGGTTGTGCATTGCATTCTGCAAGTAAAAAGGAGTGAAATGAGCGCTTAAACGTCGAAATATCTCAAACGGGAGGGAAATGACGGTCAGTTTTCATCAAAATCGACGAAATCATCGAGATTTGCTCGCTGTTCCGCTTGTTTCGACGGTTAAACGGTTGTGCATTGCATTCTGCAAGTAAAAAGGAGTGAAATGAGCGCTTAAACGTCGAAATATCTCAAACAGGAAGGAAATGACGGTCAGTTTTCGTCAAAATCGACGAAATCATCGAGATTTGCGAGCTATTTCGCTTGTTTCGACGGTTAAACGGTTGTGCATTGCATTCTGCACGTTAAATGGAGTAAATAGAGCGCTTAAACGTCGAAATATCTCAAACGGGAAGGAAATGACGGTCAGTTTTCGTCAAAATCGACGAAATCATCGAGATTTGCTCGCTGTTCCGCTTGTTTCGACGGTTAAACGGTTGCTTATTACATTCTGCACGTAAAAAGGAGTGAAATGAGCGTTTAAACGTCGAAATATCTCAAACGGGAAGGAAATGACGGTCAGTTTTCGTCAAAATCGACGAAATCATCGAGATTTGCTCGCTGTTCCGCTTGTTTCGACGGTTAAACGGTTGCTTATTACATTCTGCACGTAAAAAGGAGTGAAATGAGCGGTTAAACGTCGAAATATCTCAAACGGGAGGGAAATGACGGTCAGTTTTCATCAAAATCGACGAAATCATCGAGATTTGCTCGCTGTTCCGCTTGTTTCGACGGATAAACGGTTGTGCATTGCATTCTGCAAGTAAAAAGGAGTGAAATGAGCGCTTAAACGTCGAAATATCTCAAACAGGAAGGAAATGACGGTCAGTTTTCGTCAAAATCGACGAAATCATCGAGATTTGCGAGCTATTTCGCTTGTTTCGACGGTTAAACGGTTGTGCATTGCATTCTGCACGTTAAATGGAGTAAATAGAGCGCTTAAACGTCGAAATATCTCAAACGGGAAGGAAATGACGGTCAGTTTTCGTCAAAATCGACGAAATCATCGAGATTTGCTCGCTGTTCCGCTTGTTTCGACGGTTAAACGGTTGCTTATTACATTCTGTACGTAAAAAGGAGTGAAATGAGCGTTTAAACGTCGAAATATCTCAAACGGGAAGGAAATGACGGTCAGTTTTCGTCAAAATCGACGAAATCATCGAGATTTGCTCGCTGTTCCGCTTGTTTCGACGGTTAAACGGTTGCTTATTACATTCTGCACGTAAAAAGGAGTGAAATGAGCGTTTAAACGTCGAAATATCTCAAACGGGAAGGAAATGACGGTCACTTTTCATCAAAATCGACGAAATCATCGAGATTTGCTCGCTGTTCCGCTTGTTTCGACGGTTAAACGGTTGTGCATTGCATTCTGCAAGTAAAAAGGAGTGAAATGAGCGCTTAAACGTCGAAATATCTCAAACGGGAAGGAAATGACGGTCAGTTTTCGTCAAAATCGACTAAATCATCGAGATTTGCGAGCTATTTCGCTTGTTTCGACGGTTAAACGGTTGTTTATTATATTCTGCACGTAAAAAGGAGTGAAATGAGCGCTTAAACGTCGAAATATCTCAAACGGGAAGGAAATGATGGTCAGTTTTCATCAAAATCGACGAAATCTCGAGATTTGCGAGCTGTTCCGCTTGTTTCGACGGTTAAACTGTTGTGCATTGCATTCTGCACGTTAAATGGAGTAAATAGAGCGCTTAAACGTCGAAATATCTCAAACGGGAAGGAAATGACGGTCAGTTTTCATCAAAATCGACGAAATCATCGAGATTTGCTCGCTGTTCCGCTTGTTTCGACGGTTAAACGGTTGCTTATTACATTCTGCACGTAAAAAGGAGTGAAATGAGCGTTTAAACGTCGAAATATCTCAAACGGGAAGGAAATGACGGTCACTTTTCATCAAAATCGACGAAATCATCGAGATTTGCGAGCTATTTCGCTTGTTTCGACGGCTAAACGGTTGTTTATTACATTCTGCACGTAAAAAGGAGTGAAATGAGCGTTTAAACGTCGAAATATCTCAAACGGGAAGGAAATGACGGTCACTTTTCATCAAAATCGACGAAATCATCGAGATTTGCTCGCTGTTCCGCTTGTTTCGACGGTTAAACGGTTGTGCATTGCATTCTGCAAGTAAAAAGGAGTGAAATGAGCGCTTAAACGTCGAAATATCTCAAACGGGAAGGAAATGACGGTCAGTTTTCGTCAAAATCGACTAAATCATCGAGATTTGCGAGCTATTTCGCTTGTTTCGACGGTTAAACGGTTGTTTATTATATTCTGCACGTAAAAAGGAGTGAAATGAGCGCTTAAACGTCGAAATATCTCAAACGGGAAGGAAATGACGGTCAGTTTTCATCAAAATCGACGAAATCATCGAGATTTGCTCGCTGTTCCGCTTGTTTCGATGGTTAAACTGTTGTGCATTGCATTCTGCACGTTAAATGGAGTAAATAGAGCGCTTAAACGTCGAAATATCTCAAACTGGAAGGAAATGACGGTCAGTTTTCGTCAAAATCGACTAAATCATCGAGATTTGCGAGCTGTTCCGCTTGTTTCCACGGTTAAACGGTTGCTTATTACATTCTGCACGTAAAAGGAGTGAAATGAGCGTTTAAGCGTCGAAATATCTCAAACGGGAAGTAAATGACGGTCAGTTTTCGTCAAAATCGACGAAATCATCGAGATTTGCAAGCTGTTCCGCTTGTTTCGACGGTTAAACGGTTGTGCATTGCATTCTGCAAGTAAAAAGGAGTGAAATGAGCGCTTAAACGTCGAAATATCTCAAACGGGAAGGAAATGACGGTCAGTTTTCGTCAAAATCGACGAAATCATCGAGATTTGCGAGCTATTTCGCTTGTTTCGACGGCTAAACGGTTGCTTATTACATTCTGCACGTAAAAAGGAGTGAAATGAGCGTTTAAACGTCGAAATATCTCAAACGGGAAGGAAATGACGGTCAGTTTTCATCAAAATCGACGAAATCTCGAGATTTGCGAGCTGTTCCGCTTGTTTCGACGGTTAAACGGTTGTGCATTGCATTCTGCAAGTAAAAAGGAGTGAAATGAGCGCTTAAACGTCGAAATATCTCAAACGGGAAGGAAATGACGGTCAGTTTTCATCAAAATCGACGAAATCATCGAGATTTGCTCGCTGTTCCGCTTGTTTCGACGGTTAAACTGTTGTGCATTGCATTCTGCACGTTAAATGGAGTAAATAGAGCGCTTAAACGTCGAAATATCTCAAACTGGAAGGAAATGACGGTCAGTTTTCGTCAAAATCGACTAAATCATCGAGATTTGCGAGCTGTTCCGCTTGTTTCCACGGTTAAACGGTTGCTTATTACATTCTGCACGTAAAAAGGAGTGAAATGAGCGTTTAAGCGTCGATATATCTCAAACGGGAAGTAAATGACGGTCAGTTTTCGTCAAAAACGACGAAATCTCGAGATTTGCGAGCTGTTCCGCTTGTTTCGACGGTTAAACGGTTGTGCATTGCATTCTGCAAGTAAAAAGGAGTGAAATGAGCGCTTAAACGTCGAAATATCTCAAACGGGAAGGAAATGACGGTCAGTTTTCATCAAAATCGACGAAATCATCGAGATTTGCTCGCTGTTCCGCTTGTTTCGACGGTTAAACGGTTGTGCATTGCATTCTGCAAGTAAAAAGGAGTGAAATGAGCGCTTAAACGTCGAAATATCTCAAACAGGAAGGAAATGACGGTCAGTTTTCGTCAAAATCGACGAAATCATCGAGATTTGCGAGCTATTTCGCTTGTTTCGACGGCTAAACGGTTGTTTATTACATTCTGCACGTAAAAAGGAGTGAAATGAGCGTTTAAACGTCGAAATATCTCAAACGGGAAGGAAATGACGGTCAGTTTTCATCAAAATCGACGAAATCATCGAGATTTGCTCGCTGTTCCGCTTGTTTCGACGGTTAAACGGTTGTGCATTGCATTCTGCAAGTAAAAAGGAGTGAAATGAGCGCTTAAACGTCGAAATATCTCAAACGGGAAGGAAATGACGGTCAGTTTTCGTCAAAATCGACGAAATCATCGAGATTTGCTCGCTGTTCCGCTTGTTTCGACGGTTAACGTACGTTGCTTATTACATTCTGCACGTAAAAAGGAGTGAAATGAGCGTTTAAACGTCGAAATATCTCAAACGGGAAGGAAATGACGGTCACTTTTCATCAAAATCGACGAAATCATCGAGATTTGCTCGCTGTTCCGCTTGTTTCGACGGTTAAACGGTTGTGCATTGCATTCTGCAAGTAAAAAGGAGTGAAATGAGCGCTTAAACGTCGAAATATCTCAAACGGGAAGGAAATGACGGTCAGTTTTCGTCAAAATCGACTAAATCATCGAGATTTGCGAGCTATTTCGCTTGTTTCGACGGTTAAACGGTTGTTTATTATATTCTGCACGTAAAAAGGAGTGAAATGAGCGCTTAAACGTCGAAATATCTCAAACGGGAAGGAAATGACGGTCAGTTTTCATCAAAATCGACGAAATCATCGAGATTTGCTCGCTGTTCCGCTTGTTTCGACGGTTAAACTGTTGTGCATTGCATTCTGCACGTTAAATGGAGTAAATAGAGCGCTTAAACGTCGAAATATCTCAAACTGGAAGGAAATGACGGTCAGTTTTCGTCAAAATCGACTAAATCATCGAGATTTGCGAGCTGTTCCGCTTGTTTCCACGGTTAAACGGTTGCTTATTACATTCTGCACGTAAAAAGGAGTGAAATGAGCGTTTAAGCGTCGATATATCTCAAACGGGAAGTAAATGACGGTCAGTTTTCGTCAAAAACGACGAAATCTCGAGATTTGCGAGCTGTTCCGCTTGTTTCGACGGTTAAACGGTTGTGCATTGCATTCTGCAAGTAAAAAGGAGTGAAATGAGCGCTTAAACGTCGAAATATCTCAAACGGGAAGGAAATGACGGTCAGTTTTCATCAAAATCGACGAAATCATCGAGATTTGCTCGCTGTTCCGCTTGTTTCGACGGTTAAACGGTTGTGCATTGCATTCTGCAAGTAAAAAGGAGTGAAATGAGCGCTTAAACGTCGAAATATCTCAAACGGGAAGGAAATGACGGTCAGTTTTCATCAAAATCGACGAAATCTCGAGATTTGCGAGCCGTTCCGCTTGCTTCGACGGCTAAACGGTTGCTTATTACATTCTGCACGTAAAAAGGAGTGAAATGAGCGTTTAAACGTCGAAATATCTCAAACGGGAAGGAAATGACGGTCAGTTTTCATCAAAATCGACGAAATCTCGAGATTTGCGAGCTGTTCCGCTTGTTTCGACGGTTAAACTGTTGTGCATTGCATTCTGCACGTTAAATGGAGTAAATAGAGCGCTTAAACGTCGAAATATCTCAAACGGGAAGGAAATGACGGTCAGTTTTCATCAAAATCGACGAAATCATCGAGATTTGCGAGCTGTTCCGCTTGTTTCGACGGTTAAACGGTTGCTTATTACATTCTGCACGTAAAAAGGAGTGAAATGAGCGTTTAAACGTCGAAATATCTCAAACGGGAAGGAAATGACGGTCACTTTTCATCAAAATCGACGAAATCATCGAGATTTGCTCGCTGTTCCGCTTGTTTCGACGGTTAAACGGTTGTGCATTGCATTCTGCAAGTAAAAAGGAGTGAAATGAGCGCTTAAACGTCGAAATATCTCAAACGGGGAAGGAAATGACGGTCAGTTTTCGTCAAAATCGACTAAATCTCGAGATTTGCGAGCTGTTCCGCTTGTTTCGACGGTTAAACGGTTGTTTGTTACATTCTGCACGTAAAAAGGAGTGAAATGAGCGTTTAAACGTCGAAATATCTCAAACGGGAGGGAAATGACGGTCAGTTTTCATCAAAATCGACGAAATCATCGAGATTTGCTCGCTGTTCCGCTTGTTTCGACGGTTAAACGGTTGTGCATTGCATTCTGCAAGTAAAAAGGAGTGAAATGAGCGCTTAAACGTCGAAATATCTCAAACAGGAAGGAAATGACGGTCAGTTTTCGTCAAAATCGACGAAATCATCGAGATTTGCGAGCTATTTCGCTTGTTTCGACGGTTAAACGGTTGTGCATTGCATTCTGCACGTTAAATGGAGTAAATAGAGCGCTTAAACGTCGAAATATCTCAAACGGGAAGGAAATGACGGTCAGTTTTCGTCAAAATCGACGAAATCATCGAGATTTGCTCGCTGTTCCGCTTGTTTCGACGGTTAAACGGTTGCTTATTACATTCTGCACGTAAAAAGGAGTGAAATGAGCGTTTAAACGTCGAAATATCTCAAACGGGAAGGAAATGACGGTCAGTTTTCTTCAAAATCGACGAAATCATCGAGATTTGCGAGCTATTTCGCTTGTTTCGACGGTTAAACGGTTGTGCATTGCATTCTGCACGTTAAATGGAGTAAATAGAGCGCTTAAACGTCGAAATATCTCAAACGGGAAGGAAATGACGGTCAGTTTTCGTCAAAATCGACGAAATCATCGAGATTTGCTCGCTGTTCCGCTTGTTTCGACGGTTAAACGGTTGCTTATTACATTCTGCACGTAAAAAGGAGTGAAATGAGCGTTTAAACGTCGAAATATCTCAAACGGGAAGGAAATGACGGTCAGTTTTCATCAAAATCGACGAAATCTCGAGATTTGCGAGCTGTTCCGCTTGTTTCGACGGTTAAACGGTTGTTTGTTACATTCTGCACGTAAAAAGGAGTGAAATGAGCGTTTAAAACGTCGAAATATCTCAAACGGGAAGGAAATGACGGTCAGTTTTCGTCAAAATCGACGAAATCATCGAGATCTGCTCGCTGTTCCGCTTGTTTCGACGGTTAAACGGTTGCTTATTACATTCTGCACGTAAAAAGGAGTGAAATGAGCGTTTAAACGTCGAAATATCTCAAACGGGAAGGAAATGACGGTCAGTTTTCATCAAAATCGACGAAATCTCGAGATTTGCGAGCTGTTCCGCTTGTTTCGACGGTTAAACGGTTGTTTGTTACATTCTGCACGTAAAAAGGAGTGAAATGAGCGTTTAAACGTCGAAATATCTCAAACGGGAGGGAAATGACGGTCAGTTTTCATCAAAATCGACGAAATCATCGAGATTTGCTCGCTGTTCCGCTTGTTTCGACGGTTAAACGGTTGTGCATTGCATTCTGCAAGTAAAAAGGAGTGAAATGAGCGCTTAAACGTCGAAATATCTCAAACGGGAAGGAAATGACGGTCAGTTTTCATCAAAATCGACGAAATCATCGAGATTTGCTCGCTGTTCCGCTTGTTTCGACGGTTAAACTGTTGTGCATTGCATTCTGCACGTTAAATGGAGTAAATAGAGCGCTTAAACGTCGAAATATCTCAAACTGGAAGGAAATGACGGTCAGTTTTCGTCAAAATCGACTAAATCATCGAGATTTGCGAGCTGTTCCGCTTGTTTCCACGGTTAAACGGTTGCTTATTACATTCTGCACGTAAAAAGGAGTGAAATGAGCGTTTAAGCGTCGATATATCTCAAACGGGAAGTAAATGACGGTCAGTTTTCGTCAAAAACGACGAAATCTCGAGATTTGCGAGCTGTTCCGCTTGTTTCGACGGTTAAACGGTTGTGCATTGCATTCTGCAAGTAAAAAGGAGTGAAATGAGCGCTTAAACGTCGAAATATCTCAAACGGGAAGGAAATGACGGTCAGTTTTCATCAAAATCGACGAAATCATCGAGATTTGCTCGCTGTTCCGCTTGTTTCGACGGTTAAACGGTTGTGCATTGCATTCTGCAAGTAAAAAGGAGTGAAATGAGCGCTTAAACGTCGAAATATCTCAAACAGGAAGGAAATGACGGTCAGTTTTCGTCAAAATCGACGAAATCATCGAGATTTGCGAGCTATTTCGCTTGTTTCGACGGCTAAACGGTTGTTTATTACATTCTGCACGTAAAAAGGAGTGAAATGAGCGTTTAAACGTCGAAATATCTCAAACGGGAAGGAAATGACGGTCAGTTTTCATCAAAATCGACGAAATCATCGAGATTTGCTCGCTGTTCCGCTTGTTTCGACGGTTAAACGGTTGTGCATTGCATTCTGCAAGTAAAAAGGAGTGAAATGAGCGCTTAAACGTCGAAATATCTCAAACGGGAAGGAAATGACGGTCAGTTTTCGTCAAAATCGACGAAATCATCGAGATTTGCTCGCTGTTCCGCTTGTTTCGACGGTTAAACGGTTGCTTATTACATTCTGCACGTAAAAAGGAGTGAAATGAGCGTTTAAACGTCGAAATATCTCAAACGGGAAGGAAATGACGGTCACTTTTCATCAAAATCGACGAAATCATCGAGATTTGCTCGCTGTTCCGCTTGTTTCGACGGTTAAACGGTTGTGCATTGCATTCTGCAAGTAAAAAGGAGTGAAATGAGCGCTTAAACGTCGAAATATCTCAAACGGGAAGGAAATGACGGTCAGTTTTCGTCAAAATCGACTAAATCATCGAGATTTGCGAGCTATTTCGCTTGTTTCGACGGTTTAAACGGTTGTTTATTATATTCTGCACGTAAAAAGGAGTGAAATGAGCGCTTAAACGTCGAAATATCTCAAACGGGAAGGAAATGACGGTCAGTTTTCATCAAAATCGACGAAATCATCGAGATTTGCTCGCTGTTCCGCTTGTTTCGACGGTTAAACTGTTGTGCATTGCATTCTGCACGTTAAATGGAGTAAATAGAGCGCTTAAACGTCGAAATATCTCAAACTGGAAGGAAATGACGGTCAGTTTTCGTCAAAATCGACGAAATCATCGAGATCTGCTCGCTGTTCCGCTTGTTTCGACGGTTTAAACGGTTGCTTATTACATTCTGCACGTAAAAAGGAGTGAAATGAGCGTTTAAACGTCGAAATATCTCAAACGGGAAGGAAATGACGGTCAGTTTTCATCAAAATCGACGAAATCTCGAGATTTGCGAGCTGTTCCGCTTGTTTCGACGGTTAAACGGTTGTTTGTTACATTCTGCACGTAAAAAGGAGTGAAATGAGCGTTTAAACGTCGAAATATCTCAAACGGGAGGGAAATGACGGTCAGTTTTCATCAAAATCGACGAAATCATCGAGATTTGCTCGCTGTTCCGCTTGTTTCGACGGTTAAACGGTTGTGCATTGCATTCTGCAAGTAAAAAGGAGTGAAATGAGCGCTTAAACGTCGAAATATCTCAAACGGGAAGGAAATGACGGTCAGTTTTCATCAAAATCGACGAAATCATCGAGATTTGCTCGCTGTTCCGCTTGTTTCGACGGTTAAACTGTTGTGCATTGCATTCTGCACGTTAAATGGAGTAAATAGAGCGCTTAAACGTCGAAATATCTCAAACTGGAAGGAAATGACGGTCAGTTTTCGTCAAAATCGACTAAATCATCGAGATTTGCGAGCTGTTCCGCTTGTTTCCACGGTTTAAACGGTTGCTTATTACATTCTGCACGTAAAAAGGAGTGAAATGAGCGTTTAAGCGTCGATATATCTCAAACGGGAAGTAAATGACGGTCAGTTTTCGTCAAAAACGACGAAATCTCGAGATTTGCGAGCTGTTCCGCTTGTTTCGACGGTTAAACGGTTGTGCATTGCATTCTGCAAGTAAAAAGGAGTGAAATGAGCGCTTAAACGTCGAAATATCTCAAACGGGAAGGAAATGACGGTCAGTTTTCATCAAAATCGACGAAATCATCGAGATTTGCTCGCTGTTCCGCTTGTTTCGACGGTTAAACGGTTGTGCATTGCATTCTGCAAGTAAAAAGGAGTGAAATGAGCGCTTAAACGTCGAAATATCTCAAACAGGAAGGAAATGACGGTCAGTTTTCGTCAAAATCGACGAAATCATCGAGATTTGCGAGCTATTTCGCTTGTTTCGACGGCTAAACGGTTGTTTATTACATTCTGCACGTAAAAAGGAGTGAAATGAGCGTTTAAACGTCGAAATATCTCAAACGGGAAGGAAATGACGGTCAGTTTTCATCAAAATCGACGAAATCATCGAGATTTGCTCGCTGTTCCGCTTGTTTCGACGGTTAAACGGTTGTGCATTGCATTCTGCAAGTAAAAAGGAGTGAAATGAGCGCTTAAACGTCGAAATATCTCAAACGGGAAGGAAATGACGGTCAGTTTTCGTCAAAATCGACGAAATCATCGAGATTTGCTCGCTGTTCCGCTTGTTTCGACGGTTAAACGGTTGCTTATTACATTCTGCACGTAAAAAGGAGTGAAATGAGCGTTTAAACGTCGAAATATCTCAAACGGGAAGGAAATGACGGTCACTTTTCATCAAAATCGACGAAATCATCGAGATTTGCTCGCTGTTCCGCTTGTTTCGACGGTTAAACGGTTGTGCATTGCATTCTGCAAGTAAAAAGGAGTGAAATGAGCGCTTAAACGTCGAAATATCTCAAACGGGAAGGAAATGACGGTCAGTTTTCGTCAAAATCGACTAAATCATCGAGATTTGCGAGCTATTTCGCTTGTTTCGACGGTTAAACGGTTGTTTATTATATTCTGCACGTAAAAAGGAGTGAAATGAGCGCTTAAACGTCGAAATATCTCAAACGGGAAGGAAATGACGGTCAGTTTTCATCAAAATCGACGAAATCATCGAGATTTGCTCGCTGTTCCGCTTGTTTCGACGGTTAAACTGTTGTGCATTGCATTCTGCACGTTAAATGGAGTAAATAGAGCGCTTAAACGTCGAAATATCTCAAACTGGAAGGAAATGACGGTCAGTTTTCGTCAAAATCGACTAAATCATCGAGATTTGCGAGCTGTTCCGCTTGTTTCCACGGTTAAACGGTTGCTTATTACATTCTGCACGTAAAAAGGAGTGAAATGAGCGTTTAAGCGTCGATATATCTCAAACGGGAAGTAAATGACGGTCAGTTTTCGTCAAAAACGACGAAATCTCGAGATTTGCGAGCTGTTCCGCTTGTTTCGACGGTTAAACGGTTGTGCATTGCATTCTGCAAGTAAAAAGGAGTGAAATGAGCGCTTAAACGTCGAAATATCTCAAACGGGAAGGAAATGACGGTCAGTTTTCATCAAAATCGACGAAATCATCGAGATTTGCTCGCTGTTCCGCTTGTTTCGACGGTTAAACGGTTGTGCATTGCATTCTGCAAGTAAAAAGGAGTGAAATGAGCGCTTAAACGTCGAAATATCTCAAACGGGAAGGAAATGACGGTCAGTTTTCATCAAAATCGACGAAATCTCGAGATTTGCGAGCCGTTCCGCTTGCTTCGACGGCTAAACGGTTGCTTATTACATTCTGCACGTAAAAAGGAGTGAAATGAGCGTTTAAACGTCGAAATATCTCAAACGGGAAGGAAATGACGGTCAGTTTTCATCAAAATCGACGAAATCTCGAGATTTGCGAGCTGTTCCGCTTGTTTCGACGGTTAAACTGTTGTGCATTGCATTCTGCACGTTAAATGGAGTAAATAGAGCGCTTAAACGTCGAAATATCTCAAACGGGAAGGAAATGACGGTCAGTTTTCATCAAAATCGACGAAATCATCGAGATTTGCGAGCTGTTCCGCTTGTTTCGACGGTTAAACGGTTGCTTATTACATTCTGCACGTAAAAAGGAGTGAAATGAGCGTTTAAACGTCGAAATATCTCAAACGGGAAGGAAATGACGGTCACTTTTCATCAAAATCGACGAAATCATCGAGATTTGCTCGCTGTTCCGCTTGTTTCGACGGTTAAACGGTTGTGCATTGCATTCTGCAAGTAAAAAGGAGTGAAATGAGCGCTTAAACGTCGAAATATCTCAAACGGGAAGGAAATGACGGTCAGTTTTCGTCAAAATCGACTAAATCTCGAGATTTGCGAGCTGTTCCGCTTGTTTCGACGGTTAAACGGTTGTTTGTTACATTCTGCACGTAAAAAGGAGTGAAATGAGCGTTTAAACGTCGAAATATCTCAAACGGGAGGGAAATGACGGTCAGTTTTCATCAAAATCGACGAAATCATCGAGATTTGCTCGCTGTTCCGCTTGTTTCGACGGTTAAACGGTTGTGCATTGCATTCTGCAAGTAAAAAGGAGTGAAATGAGCGCTTAAACGTCGAAATATCTCAAACAGGAAGGAAATGACGGTCAGTTTTCGTCAAAATCGACGAAATCATCGAGATTTGCGAGCTATTTCGCTTGTTTCGACGGTTAAACGGTTGTGCATTGCATTCTGCACGTTAAATGGAGTAAATAGAGCGCTTAAACGTCGAAATATCTCAAACGGGAAGGAAATGACGGTCAGTTTTCGTCAAAATCGACGAAATCATCGAGATTTGCTCGCTGTTCCGCTTGTTTCGACGGTTAAACGGTTGCTTATTACATTCTGCACGTAAAAAGGAGTGAAATGAGCGTTTAAACGTCGAAATATCTCAAACGGGAAGGAAATGACGGTCAGTTTTCATCAAAATCGACGAAATCTCGAGATTTGCGAGCTGTTCCGCTTGTTTCGACGGTTAAACGGTTGTTTGTTACATTCTGCACGTAAAAGGGAGTGAAATGAGCGTTTAAACGTCGAAATATCTCAAACGGGAAGGAAATGACGGTCAGTTTTCGTCAAAATCGACGAAATCATCGAGATTTGCTCGCTGTTCCGCTTGTTTCGACGGTTAAACGGTTGCTTATTACATTCTGCACGTAAAAAGGAGTGAAATGAGCGTTTAAACGTCGAAATATCTCAAACGGGAGGGAAATGACGGTCAGTTTTCATCAAAATCGACGAAATCATCGAGATTTGCTCGCTGTTCCGCTTGTTTCGACGGTTAAACGGTTGTGCATTGCATTCTGCAAGTAAAAAGGAGTGAAATGAGCGCTTAAACGTCGAAATATCTCAAACAGGAAGGAAATGACGGTCAGTTTTCTTCAAAATCGACGAAATCATCGAGATTTGCGAGCTATTTCGCTTGTTTCGACGGTTAAACGGTTGTGCATTGCATTCTGCACGTTAAATGGAGTAAATAGAGCGCTTAAACGTCGAAATATCTCAAACGGGAAGGAAATGACGGTCAGTTTTCGTCAAAATCGACGAAATCATCGAGATTTGCTCGCTGTTCCGCTTGTTTCGACGGTTAAACGGTTGCTTATTACATTCTGCACGTAAAAAGGAGTGAAATGAGCGTTTAAACGTCGAAATATCTCAAACGGGAAGGAAATGACGGTCAGTTTTCATCAAAATCGACGAAATCATCGAGATTTGCTCGCTGTTCCGCTTGTTTCGACGGTTAAACGGTTGTGCATTGCATTCTGCAAGTAAAAAGGAGTGAAATGAGCGCTTAAACGTCGAAATATCTCAAACAGGAAGGAAATGACGGTCAGTTTTCGTCAAAATCGACGAAATCATCGAGATTTGCGAGCTATTTCGCTTGTTTCGACGGTTAAACGGTTGTGCATTGCATTCTGCACGTTAAATGGAGTAAATAGAGCGCTTAAACGACGAAATATCTCAAACGGGAAGGAAATGACGGTCAGTTTTCGTCAAAATCGACGAAATCATCGAGATTTGCTCGCTGTTCCGCTTGTTTCGACGGTTAAACGGTTGCTTATTACATTCTGCACGTAAAAAGGAGTGAAATGAGCGTTTAAACGTCGAAATATCTCAAACGGGAAGGAAATGACGGTCAGTTTTCATCAAAATCGACGAAATCTCGAGATTTGCGAGCTGTTCCGCTTGTTTCGACGGTTAAACGGTTGTTTGTTACATTCTGCACGTAAAAGGGAGTGAAATGAGCGTTTAAACGTCGAAATATCTCAAACGGGAAGGAAATGACGGTCAGTTTTCGTCAAAATCGACGAAATCATCGAGATTTGCTCGCTGTTCCGCTTGTTTCGACGGTTAAACGGTTGCTTATTACATTCTGCACGTAAAAAGGAGTGAAATGAGCGTTTAAACGTCGAAATATCTCAAACGGGAGGGAAATGACGGTCAGTTTTCATCAAAATCGACGAAATCATCGAGATTTGCTCGCTGTTCCGCTTGTTTCGACGGTTAAACGGTTGTGCATTGCATTCTGCAAGTAAAAAGGAGTGAAATGAGCGCTTAAACGTCGAAATATCTCAAACAGGAAGGAAATGACGGTCAGTCTTCTTCAAAATCGACGAAATCATCGAGATTTGCGAGCTATTTCGCTTGTTTCGACGGTTAAACGGTTGTGCATTGCATTCTGCACGTTAAATGGAGTAAATAGAGCGCTTAAACGTCGAAATATCTCAAACGGGAAGGAAATGACGGTCAGTTTTCGTCAAAATCGACGAAATCATCGAGATTTGCTCGCTGTTCCGCTTGTTTCGACGGTTAAACGGTTGCTTATTACATTCTGCACGTAAAAAGGAGTGAAATGAGCGTTTAAACGTCGAAATATCTCAAACGGGAAGGAAATGACGGTCAGTTTTCATCAAAATCGACGAAATCTCGAGATTTGCGAGCTGTTCCGCTTGTTTCGACGGTTAAACGGTTGTTTGTTACATTCTGCACGTAAAAAGGAGTGAAATGAGCGTTTAAACGTCGAAATATCTCAAACGGGAAGGAAATGACGGTCAGTTTTCGTCAAAATCGACGAAATCATCGAGATTTGCTCGCTGTTCCGCTTGTTTCGACGGTTAAACGGTTGCTTATTACATTCTGCACGTAAAAAGGAGTGAAATGAGCGTTTAAACGTCGAAATATCTCAAACGGGAAGGAAATGACGGTCAGTTTTCATCAAAATCGACGAAATCTCGAGATTTGCGAGCTGTTCCGCTTGTTTCGACGGTTAAACGGTTGTTTGTTACATTCTGCACGTAAAAAGGAGTGAAATGAGCGTTTAAACGTCGAAATATCTCAAACGGGAGGGAAATGACGGTCAGTTTTCATCAAAATCGACGAAATCATCGAGATTTGCTCGCTGTTCCGCTTGTTTCGACGGTTAAACGGTTGTGCATTGCATTCTGCAAGTAAAAAGGAGTGAAATGAGCGCTTAAACGTCGAAATATCTCAGACGGGAAGGAAATGACGGTCAGTTTTCATCAAAATCGACGAAATCTCGAGATTTGCGAGCCTTTCCGCTTGCTTCGACGGCTAAACGGTTGTTTATTACATTCTGCACGTAAAAAGGAGTGAAATGAGCGTTTAAACGTCGAAATATCTCAAACGGGAAGGAAATGACGGTCAGTTTTCGTCAAAATCGACGAAATCATCGAGATTTGCTCGCTGTTCCGCTTGTTTCGACGGTTAAACGGTTGCTTATTACATTCTGCACGTAAAAAGGAGTGAAATGAGCGTTTAAACGTCGAAATATCTCAAACGGGAAGGAAATGACGGTCAGTTTTCATCAAAATCGACGGAATCATCGAGATTTGCTCGCTGTTCCGCTTGTTTCAACGGTTAAGCGGTTGTGCATTGCATTCTGCAAGTAAAAAGGAGTGAAATGAGCGCTTAAACGTCGAAATATCTCAAACGGGAAGGAAATGACGGTCAGTTTTCGTCAAAATCGACGAAATCATCGAGATTTGCGAGCTGTTCCGCTTGTTTCGACGGTTAAACGGTTGTGCATTGCATTCTGCACGTTAAATGGAGTAAATAGAGCGCTTAAACGTCGAAATATCTCAAACGGGAAGGAAATGACGGTCAGTTTTCATCAAAATCGACGAAATCATCGAGATTTGCTCGCTGTTCCGCTTGTTTCGACGGTTAAACGGTTGCTTATTACATTCTGCACGTAAAAAGGAGTGAAATGAGCGTTTAAACGTCGAAATATCTCAAACGGGAAGGAAATGACGGTCAGTTTTCATCAAAATCGACGAAATCATCGAGATTTGCTCGCTGTTCCGCTTGTTTCGACGGTTAAACGGTTGTGCATTGCATTCTGCAAGTAAAAAGGAGTGAAATGAGCGCTTAAACGTCGAAATATCTCAAACAGGAAGGAAATGACGGTCAGTTTTCGTCAAAATCGACGAAATCATCGAGATTTGCGAGCTATTTCGCTTGTTTCGACGGTTAAACGGTTGTTTGTTACATTCTGCACGTAAAAAGGAGTGAAATGAGCGTTTAAACGTCGAAATATCTCAAACGGGAAGGAAATGACGGTCAGTTTTCATCAAAATCGACGAAATCATCGAAATTTGCTCGCTGTTCCGCTTGTTTCGACGGTTAAACGGTTGTGCATTGCATTCTGCAAGTAAAAAGGAGTGAAATGAGCGCTTAAACGTCGAAATATCTCAGACGGGAAGGAAATGACGGTCAGTTTTCATCAAAATCGACGAAATCTCGAGATTTGCGAGCCTTTCCGCTTGCTTCGACGGCTAAACGGTTGTTTATTACATTCTGCACGTAAAAAGGAGTGAAATGAGCGTTTAAACGTCGAAATATCTCAAACGGGAAGGAAATGACGGTCAGTTTTCATCAAAATCGACGGAATCATCGAGATTTGCTCGCTGTTCCGCTTGTTTCGACGGTTAAGCGGTTGTGCATTGCATTCTGCAAGTAAAAAGGAGTGAAATGAGCGCTTAAACGTCGAAATATCTCAAACGGGAAGGAAATGACGGTCAGTTTTCGTCAATATCGACGAAATCATCGAGATTTGCGAGCTATTTCGCTTGTTTCGACGGTTAAACGGTTGTGCATTGCATTCTGCACGTTAAATGGAGTAAATAGAGCGCTTAAACGTCGAAATATCTCAAACGGGAAGGAAATGACGGTCAGTTTTCGTCAAAATCGACGAAATCATCGAGATTTGCGAGCTGTTCCGCTTGTTTCGACGGTTAAACTGTTGTGCATTGCATTCTGCACGTTAAATGGAGTAAATAGAGCGCTTAAACGTCGAAATATCTCAAACGGGAAGGAAATGACGGTCAGTTTTCATCAAAATCGACGAAATCATCGAGATTTGCTCGCTGTTCCGCTTGTTTCGACGGTTAAACGGTTGTGCATTGCATTCTGCAAGTAAAAAGGAGTGAAATGAGCGCTTAAACGTCGAAATATCTCAAACGGGAAGGAAATGACGGTCAATTTTCGTCAAAATCGACTAAATCATCGAGATTTGCGAGCTATTTCGCTTGTTTCGACGGTTAAACGGTTGTTTATTATATTCTGCACGTAAAAAGGAGTGAAATGAGCGTTTAAACGTCGAAATATCTCAAACGGGAAGGAAATGACGGTCAGTTTTCATCAAATCGACGAAATCTCGAGATTTGCGAGCCTTTCCGCTTGCTTCGACGGCTAAACGGTTGTTTATTACATTCTGCACGTAAAAAGGAGTGAAATGAGCGTTTAAACGTCGAAATATCTCAAACGGGAAGGAAATGACGGTCAGTTTTCATCAAAATCGACGAAATCATCGAGATTTGCCCGCTGTTCCGCTTGTTTCGACGGTTAAACGGTTGCTTATTACATTCTGCACGTAAAAAGGAGTGAAATGAGCGTTTAAACGTCGAAATATCTCAAACGGGAAGGAAATGACGGTCAGTTTTCATCAAAATCGACGAAAACTCGAGATTTGCGAGCTGTTCCGCTTGTTTCGACGGTTAAACGGTTGTTTGTTGCATTCTGCACGTAAAAAGGAGTGAAATGAGCGTTTAAACGTCGAAATATATCAAACGGGAGGGAAATGACGGTCAGTTTTCATCAAAATCGACGAAATCATCGAGATT
This sequence comes from Bombus flavifrons, assembly GCF_040668555.2. Lineage (NCBI taxonomy): Eukaryota > Metazoa > Arthropoda > Insecta > Hymenoptera > Apidae > Bombus > Bombus flavifrons. The sequence continues at coordinate 41,323 of NW_027184936.1, forward strand.
TGCTCGCTGTTCCGCTTGTTTCGACGGTTAAACTGTTGTGCATTGCATTCTGCACGTTAAATGGAGTAAATAGAGCGCTTAAACGTCGAAATATCTCAAACGGGAAGGAAATGACGGTCAGTTTTCATCAAAATCGACGAAATCATCGAGATTTGCGAGCTGTTCCGCTTGTTTCGACGGTTAAACGGTTGCTTATTACATTCTGCACGTAAAAAGGAGTGAAATGAGCGTTTAAACGTCGAAATATCTCAAACGGGAAGGAAATGACGGTCACTTTTCATCAAAATCGACGAAATCATCGAGATTTGCTCGCTGTTCCGCTTGTTTCGACGGTTAAACGGTTGTGCATTGCATTCTGCACGTAAAAAGGAGTGAAATGAGCGTTTAAACGTCGAAATATCTCAAACGGGAAGGAAATGACGGTCAGTTTTCATCAAAATCGACGAAATCTCGAGATTTGCGAGCTGTTCCGCTTGTTTCGACGGTTAAACGGTTGTTTGTTGCATTCTGCACGTAAAAAGGAGTGAAATGAGCGTTTAAACGTCGAAATATCTCAAACGGGAAGGAAATGACGGTCAGTTTTCGTCAAAATCGACTAAATCATCGAGATTTGCGAGCTATTTCGCTTGTTTCGACGGTTAAACGGTTGTTTATTACATTCTGCACGTAAAAAGGAGTGAAATGAGCGTTTAAACGTCGAAATATCTCAAACGGGAAGGAAATGACGGTCAGTTTTCGTCAAAATCGACTAAATCATCGAGATTTGCGAGCTATTTCGCTTGTTTCGACGGTTAAACGGTTGTTTATTACATTCTGCACGTAAAAAGGAGTGAAATGAGCTTTTAAACGTCGAAATATCTCAAACGGGAAGGAAATGACGGTCATTTTTCATCAAAATCGACGAAATCATCGAGATTTGCTCGCTGTTCCGCTTGTTTCGACGGTTAAACTGTTGTGCATTGCATTCTGCAAGTTAAATGGAGTAAATAGTGCGCTTAAACGTCGAAATATCTCAAACGGGAAGGAAATGACGGTCAGTTTTCATCAAAATCGACGAAATCATCGAGATTTGCTCGCTGTTCCGCTTGTTTCGACGGTTAAACTGTTGTGCATTGCATTCTGCACGTTAAATGGAGTAAATAGAGCGCTTAAACGTCGAAATATCTCAAACGGGAAGGAAATGACGGTCAGTTTTCATCAAAATCGACGAAATCATCGAGATTTGCCCGCTGTTCCGCTTGTTTCGACGGTTAAACGGTTGCTTATTACATTCTGCACGTAAAAAGGAGTGAAATGAGCGTTTAAACGTCGAAATATCTCAAACGGGAAGGAAATGACGGTCAGTTTTCATCAAAATCGACGAAATCTCGAGATTTGCGAGCTGTTCCGCTTGTTTCGACGGTTAAACGGTTGTTTGTTGCATTCTGCACGTAAAAAGGAGTGAAATGAGCGTTTAAACGTCGAAATATATCAAACGGGAGGGAAATGACGGTCAGTTTTCATCAAAATCGACGAAATCATCGAGATTTGCTCGCTGTTCCGCTTGTTTCGACGGTTAAACTGTTGTGCATTGCATTCTGCACGTTAAATGGAGTAAATAGAGCGCTTAAACGTCGAAATATCTCAAACGGGAAGGAAATGACGGTCAGTTTTCATCAAAATCGACGAAATCATCGAGATTTGCGAGCTGTTCCGCTTGTTTCGACGGTTAAACGGTTGCTTATTACATTCTGCACGTAAAAAGGAGTGAAATGAGCGTTTAAACGTCGAAATATCTCAAACGGGAAGGAAATGACGGTCACTTTTCATCAAAATCGACGAAATCATCGAGATTTGCTCGCTGTTCCGCTTGTTTCGACGGTTAAACGGTTGTGCATTGCATTCTGCAAGTAAAAAGGAGTGAAATGAGCGCTTAAACGTCGAAATATCTCAAACGGGAAGGAAATGACGGTCAGTTTTCGTCAAAATCGACTAAATCATCGAGATTTGCGAGCTATTTCGCTTGTTTCGACGGTTAAACGGTTGTTTATTATATTCTGCACGTAAAAAGGAGTGAAATGAGCGTTTAAACGTCGAAATATCTCAAACGGGAAGGAAATGACGGTCAGTTTTCATCAAAATCGACGAAATCATCGAGATTTTCTCGCTGTTCCGCTTGTTTCGACGGTTAAACGGTTGCTTATTACATTCTGCACGTAAAAAGGAGTGAAATGAGCGTTTAAACGTCGAAATATCTCAAACGGGAAGGAAACGACGGTCAGTTTTCATCAAAATCGACGAAATCTCGAGATTTGCGAGCCGTTCCGCTTGCTTCGACGGCTAAACGGTTGTTTATTACATTCTGCACGTAAAAAGGAGTGAAATGAGCGTTTAAACGTCGAAATATCTCAAACGGGAAGGAAATGACGGTCAGTTTTCATCAAAATCGACGAAATCATCGAGATTTGCTCGCTGTTCCGCTTGTTTCGACGGTTAAGCGGTTGTGCATTGCATTCTGCAAGTAAAAAGGAGTGAAATGAGCGCTTAAACGTCGAAATATCTCAAACGGGAAGGAAATGACGGTCAGTTTTCGTCAAAATCGACGAAATCATCGAGATTTGCGAGCTATATCGCTTGTTTCGACGGTTAAACGGTTGTGCATTGCATTCTGCACGTTAAATGGAATAAATGGAGCGCTTAAACGTCGAATTATCTCAAACGGGAAGGAAATGACGGTCAGTTTTCGTCAAAATCGACGAAATCATCGAGATTTGCGAGCTATATCGCTTGTTTCGACGGTTAAACGGTTGTGCATTGCATTCTGCACGTTAAATGGAATAAATGGAGCGCTTAAACGTCGAATTATCTCAAACGGGAAGGAAATGACGGTCAGTTTTCGTCAAAATCGACGAAATCATCGAGATTTGCGAGCTATTTCGCTTGTTTCGACGGTTAAACGGTTGTTTATTACATTCTGCACGTAAAAAGGAGTGAAATGAGCGTTTAAACGTCGAAATATCTCAAACGGGAAGGAAATGACGGTCTGTTTTCATCAAAATCGACGAAATCTCGAGATTTGCGAGCCGTTCCGCTTGCTTCGACGGCTAAACTGTTGTGCATTGCATTCTGCACGTTAAATGGAGTAAATAGAGCGCTTAAACGTCGAAATATCTCAAACGGGAAGGAAATGACGGTCAGTTTTCATCAAAATCGACGAAATCATCGAGATTTGCGAGCTGTTCCGCTTGTTTCGACGGTTAAACGGTTGCTTATTACATTCTGCACGTAAAAAGGAGTGAAATAAGCGTTTAAACGTCGAAATATCTCAAACGGGAAGGAAATGACGGTCACTTTTCATCAAAATCGACGAAATCATCGAGATTTGCTCGCTGTTCCGCTTGTTTCGACGGTTAAACGGTTGTGCATTGCATTCTGCAAGTAAAAAGGAGTGAAATGAGCGCTTAAACGTCGAAATATCTCAAACGGGAAGGAAATGACGGTCAGTTTTCGTCAAAATCGACGAAATCATCGAGATTTGCTCGCTGTTCCGCTTGTTTCGACGGTTAAACTGTTGTGCATTGCATTCTGCACGTTAAATGGAGTAAATAGAGCGCTTAAACGTCGAAATATCTCAAACGGGAAGGAAATGACGGTCAGTTTTCATCAAAATCGACGAAATCATCGAGATTTGCGAGCTGTTCCGCTTGTTTCGACGGTTAAGCGGTTGCTTATTACATTCTGCACGTAAAAAGGAGTGAAATGAGCGTTTAAACGTCGAAATATATCAAACGGGAGGGAAATGACGGTCAGTTTTCATCAAAATCGACGAAATCATCGAGATTTGCTCGCTGTTCCGCTTGTTTCGACGGTTAAACTGTTGTGCATTGCATTCTGCACGTTAAATGGAGTAAATAGAGCGCTTAAACGTCGAAATATCTCAAACGGGAAGGAAATGACGGTCAGTTTTCATCAAAATCGACGAAATCATCGAGATTTGCGAGCTGTTCCGCTTGTTTCGACGGTTAAGCGGTTGCTTATTACATTCTGCACGCAAAAAGGAGTGAAATGAGCGTTTAAACGTCGAAATATCTCAAACGGGAAGGAAATGACGGTCACTTTTCATCAAAATCGACGAAATCATCGAGATTTGCTCGCTGTTCCGCTTGTTTCGACGGTTAAACGGTTGTGCATTGCATTCTGCAAGTAAAAAGGAGTGAAATGAGCGCTTAAACGTCGAAATATCTCAAACGGGAAGGAAATGACGGTCAGTTTTCGTCAAAATCGACTAAATCATCGAGATTTGCGAGCTATTTCGCTTGTTTCGACGGTTAAACGGTTGTTTATTATATTCTGCACGTAAAAAGGAGTGAAATGAGCGTTTAAACGTCGAAATATCTCAAACGGGAAGGAAATGACGGTCAGTTTTCATCAAAATCGACGAAATCATCGAGATTTGCTCGCTGTTCCGCTTGTTTCGACGGTTAAACGGTTGCTTATTACATTCTGCACGTAAAAAGGAGTGAAATGAGCGTTTAAACGTCGAAATATCTCAAACGGGAAGGAAACGACGGTCAGTTTTCATCAAAATCGACGAAATCTCGAGATTTGCGAGCTGTTCCGCTTGTTTCGACGGTTAAACGGTTGTTTGTTACATTCTGCACGTAAAAAGGAGTGAAATGAGCGTTTAAACGTCGAAATATCTCAAACGGGAAGGAAATGACGGTCTGTTTTCATCAAAATCGACGAAATCTCGAGATTTGCGAGCTGTTCCGCTTGTTTCGCCGGTTAAACGGTTGTTTGTTACATTCTGCACGTAAAAAGGAGTGAAATGAGCGTCTAAACGTCGAAATATCTCAAACGGGAAGGAAATGACGGTCAGTTTTCATCAAAATCGACGAAATCATCGAGATTTGCTCGCTGTTCCGCTTGTTTCGACGGTTAAACGGTTGTTTATTACATTCTGCACGTAAAAAGGAGTGAAATGAGCGTTTAAACGTCGAAATATATCAAACGGAAGGGAAATGACGGTCAGTTTTCATCAAAATCGACGAAATCATCGAGATTTGCTCGCTGTTCCGCTTGTTTCGACGGTTAAACTGTTGTGCATTGCATTCTGCACGTTAAATGGAGTAAATAGAGCGCTTAAACGTCGAAATATCTCAAACGGGAAGGAAATGACGGTCAGTTTTCTTCAAAATCGACGAAATCATCGAGATTTGCGAGCTGTTCCGCTTGTTTCGACGGTTAAACGGTTGTTTGTTACATTCTGCACGTAAAAAGGAGTGAAATGAGCGTTTAAACGTCGAAATATCTCAAACGGGAAGGAAATGACGGTCAGTTTTCGTCAAAATCGACTAAATCATCGAGATTTGCGAGCTATTTCGCTTGTTTCGACGGTTAAACGGTTGCTTATTACATTCTGCACGTAAAAAGGAGTGAAATGAGCGTTTAAACGTCGAAATATCTCAAACGGGAAGGAAATGACGGTCTGTTTTCATCAAAATCGACGAAATCTCGAGATTTGCGAGCCGTTCCGCTTGCTTCGACGGCTAAACGGTTGTTTATTACATTCTGCACGTAAAAAGGAGTGAAATGAGCGTTTAAACGTCGAAATATCTCAAACGGGAAGGAAATGACGGTCAGTTTTCATCAAAATCGACGAAATCATCGACATTTGCTCGCTGTTCCGCTTGTTTCGACGGTTAAGCGGTTGTGCATTGCATTCTGCAAGTAAAAAGGAGTGAAATGAGCGCTTAAACGTCGAAATATCTCAAACGGGAAGGAAATGACGGTCAGTTTTCATCAAAATCGACGAAATCATCGAGATTTGCGAGCTATATCGCTTGTTTCGACGGTTAAACGGTTGTGCATTGCATTCTGCACGTTAAATGGAGTAAATGGAGCGCTTAAACGTCGAAATATCTCAAACGGGAAGGAAATGACGGTCAGTTTTCGTCAAAATCGACGAAATCATCGAGATTTGCGAGCTATTTCGCTTGTTTCGACGTCTAAACGGTTGTTTATTACATTCTGCACGTAAAAAGGAGTGAAATGAGCGTTTAAACGTCGAAATATCTCAAACGGGAAGGAAAGGACGGTCTGTTTTCATCAAAATCGACGAAATCTCGAGATTTGCGAGCTGTTCCGCTTGTTTCGCCGGTTAAACGGTTGTTTGTTACATTCTGCACGTAAAAAGGAGTGAAATGAGCGTTTAAACGTCGAAATATCTCAAACGGGAAGGAAATGACGGTCAGTTTTCATCAAAATCGACGAAATCATCGAGATTTGCTCGCTGTTCCGCTTGTTTCGACGGTTAAACTGTTGTGCATTGCATTCTGCACGTTAAATGGAGTAAATAGAGCGCTTAAACGTCGAAATATCTCAAACGGGAAGGAAATGACGGTCAGTTTTCATCAAAATCGACGAAATCATCGAGATTTGCGAGCTGTTCCGCTTGTTTCGACGGTTAAACGGTTGCTTATTACATTCTGCACGTAAAAAGGAGTGAAATGAGCGTTTAAACGTCGAAATATCTCAAACGGGAAGGAAATGACGGTCACTTTTCATCAAAATCGACGAAATCATCGAGATTTGCTCGCTGTTCCGCTTGTTTCGACGGTTAAACGGTTGTGCATTGCATTCTGCAAGTAAAAAGGAGTGAAATGAGCGCTTAAACGTCGAAATATCTCAAACGGGAAGGAAATGACGGTCAGTTTTCGTCAAAATCGACTAAATCATCGAGATTTGCGAGCTATTTCGCTTGTTTCGACGGTTAAACGGTTGTTTATTATATTCTGCACGTAAAAAGGAGTGAAATGAGCGTTTAAACGTCGAAATATCTCAAACGGGAAGGAAATGACGGTCAGTTTTCATCAAAATCGACGAAATCATCGAGATTTGCGAGCTGTTCCGCTTGTTTCGACGGTTAAGGGGTTGCTTATTACATTCTGCACGTAAAAAGGAGTGAAATGAGCGTTTAAACGTCGAAATATATCAAACGGGAGGGAAATGACGGTCAGTTTTCATCAAAATCGACGAAATCATCGAGATTTGCTCGCTGTTCCGCTTGTTTCGACGGTTAAACTGTTGTGCATTGCATTCTGCACGTTAAATGGAGTAAATAGAGCGCTTAAACGTCGAAATATCTCGAACGGGAAGGAAATGACGGTCAGTTTTCATCAAAATCGACGAAATCATCGAGATTTGCGAGCTGTTCCGCTTGTTTCGACGGTTAAGCGGTTGCTTATTACATTCTGCACGTAAAAAGGAGTGAAATGAGCGTTTAAACGTCGAAATATCTCAAACGGGAAGGAAATGACGGTCACTTTTCATCAAAATCGACGAAATCATCGAGATTTGCTCGCTGTTCCGCTTGTTTCGACGGTTAAGCGGTTGTGCATTGCATTCTGCAAGTAAAAAGGAGTGAAATGAGCGCTTAAACGTCGAAATATCTCAAACGGGAAGGATATGACGGTCAGTTTTCGTCAAAATCGACGAAATCATCGAGATTTGCGAGCTATATCGCTTGTTTCGACGGTTAAACGGTTGTGCATTGCATTCTGCACGTTAAATGGAGTAAATGGAGCGCTTAAACGTCGAAATATCTCAAACGGGAAGGAAATGACGGTCAGTTTTCATCAAAATCGACGAAATCTCGAGATTTGCGAGCCTTTCCGCTTGCTTCGACGGCTAAATGGTTGTTTATTACATTCTGCACGTAAAAAGGAGTGAAATGAGCGTTTAAACGTCGAAATATCTCAAACGGGAAGGAAATGACGGTCAGTTTTCATCAAAATCGACGAAATCATCGAGATTTGCCCGCTGTTCCGCTTGTTTCGACGGTTAAACGGTTGCTTATTACATTCTGCACGTAAAAAGGAGTGAAATGAGCGTTTAAACGTCGAAATATCTCAAACGGGAAGGAAATGACGGTCAGTTTTCATCAAAATCGACGAAATCTCGAGATTTGCGAGCTGTTCCGCTTGTTTCGACGGTTAAACGGTTGTTTGTTGCATTCTGCACGTAAAAAGGAGTGAAATGAGCATTTAAACGTCGAAATATATCAAACGGGAGGGAAATGACGGTCAGTTTTCATCAAAATCGACGAAATCATCGAGATTTGCTCGCTGTTCCGCTTGTTTCGACGGTTAAACTGTTGTGCATTGCATTCTGCACGTTAAATGGAGTAAATAGAGCGCTTAAACGTCGAAATATCTCGAACGGGAAGGAAATGACGGTCAGTTTTCATCAAAATCGACGAAATCATCGAGATTTGCGAGCTGTTCCGCTTGTTTCGACGGTTAAGCGGTTGCTTATTACATTCTGCACGTAAAAAGGAGTGAAATGAGCGTTTAAACGTCGAAATATCTCAAACGGGAAGGAAATGACGGTCACTTTTCATCAAAATCGACGAAATCATCGAGATTTGCTCGCTGTTCCGCTTGTTTCGACGGTTAAACGGTTGTGCATTGCATTCTGCAAGTAAAAAGGAGTGAAATGAGCGCTTAAACGTCGAAATATCTCAAACGGGAAGGAAACGACGGTCAGTTTTCGTCAAAATCGACTAAATCATCGAGATTTGCGAGCTATTTCGCTTGTTTCGACGGTTAAACGGTTGCTTATTACATTCTGCACGTAAAAAGGAGTGAAATGAGCGTTTAAACGTCGAAATATCTCAAACGGGAAGGAAATGACGGTCTGTTTTCATCAAAATCGACGAAATCTCGAGATTTGCGAGCCGTTCCGCTTGCTTCGACGGTTAAACGGTTGTTTATTACATTCTGCACGTAAAAAGGAGTGAAATGAGCGTTTAAACGTCGAAATATATCAAACGGGAGGGAAATGACGGTCAGTTTTCATCAAAATCGACGAAATCATCGAGATTTGCTCGCTGTTCCGCTTGTTTCGACGGTTAAACTGTTGTGCATTGCATTCTGCACGTTAAATGGAGTAAATAGAGCGCTTAAACGTCGAAATATCTCAAACGGGAAGGAAATGACGGTCAGTTTTCATCAAAATCGACGAAATCATCGAGATTTGCGAGCTGTTCCGCTTGTTTCGACGGTTAAACGGTTGCTTATTACATTCTGCACGTAAAAAGGAGTGAAATGAGCGTTTAAACGTCGAAATATCTCAAACGGGAAGGAAATGACGGTCACTTTTCATCAAAATCGACGAAATCATCGAGATTTGCTCGCTGTTCCGCTTGTTTCGACGGTTAAACGGTTGTGCATTGCATTCTGCAAGTAAAAAGGAGTGAAATGAGCGCTTAAACGTCGAAATATCTCAAACGGGAAGGAAATGACGGTCAGTTTTCGTCAAAATCGACTAAATCATCGAGATTTGCGAGCTATTTCGCTTGTTTCGACGGTTAAACGGTTGTTTATTATATTCTGCACGTAAAAAGGAGTGAAATGAGCGTTTAAACGTCGAAATATCTCAAACGGGAAGGAAATGACGGTCAGTTTTCATCAAAATCGACGAAATCATCGAGGTTTGCTCGCTGTTCCGCTTGTTTCGACGGTTAAACGGTTGCTTATTACATTCTGCACGTAAAAAGGAGTGAAATGAGCGTTTAAACGTCGAAATATCTCAAACGGGAAGGAAATGACGGTCAGTTTTCATCAAAATCGACGAAATCTCGAGATTTGCGAGCCTTTCCGCTTGCTTCGACGGCTAAATGGTTGTTTATTACATTCTGCACGTAAAAAGGAGTGAAATGAGCGTTTAAACGTCGAAATATCTCAAACGGGAAGGAAATGACGGTCAGTTTTCATCAAAATCGACGAAATCATTGAGATTTGCCCGCTGTTCCGCTTGTTTCGACGGTTAAACGGTTGCTTATTACATTCTGCACGTAAAAAGGAGTGAAATGAGCGTTTAAACGTCGAAATATCTCAAACGGGAAGGAAATGACGGTCAGTTTTCATCAAAATCGACGAAATCTCGAGATTTGCGAGCTGTTCCGCTTGTTTCGACGGTTAAACGGTTGTTTGTTGCATTCTGCACGTAAAAAGGAGTGAAATGAGCATTTAAACGTCGAAATATATCAAACGGGAGGGAAATGACGGTCAGTTTTCATCAAAATCGACGAAATCATCGAGATTTGCTCGCTGTTCCGCTTGTTTCGACGGTTAAACTGTTGTGCATTGCATTCTGCACGTTAAATGGAGTAAATAGAGCGCTTAAACGTCGAAATATCTCAAACGGGAAGGAAATGACGGTCAGTTTTCATCAAAATCGACGAAATCATCGAGATTTGCGAGCTGTTCCGCTTGTTTCGACGGTTAAGGGGTTGCTTATTACATTCTGCACGTAAAAAGGAGTGAAATGAGCGTTTAAACGTCGAAATATATCAAACGGGAGGGAAATGACGGTCAGTTTTCATCAAAATCGACGAAATCATCGAGATTTGCTCGCTGTTCCGCTTGTTTCGACGGTTAAACTGTTGTGCATTGCATTCTGCACGTTAAATGGAGTAAATAGAGCGCTTAAACGTCGAAATATCTCGAACGGGAAGGAAATGACGGTCAGTTTTCATCAAAATCGACGAAATCATCGAGATTTGCGAGCTGTTCCGCTTGTTTCGACGGTTAAGCGGTTGCTTATTACATTCTGCACGTAAAAAGGAGTGAAATGAGCGTTTAAACGTCGAAATATCTCAAACGGGAAGGAAATGACGGTCACTTTTCATCAAAATCGACGAAATCATCGAGATTTGCTCGCTGTTCCGCTTGTTTCGACGGTTAAGCGGTTGTGCATTGCATTCTGCAAGTAAAAAGGAGTGAAATGAGCGCTTAAACGTCGAAATATCTCAAACGGGAAGGATATGACGGTCAGTTTTCGTCAAAATCGACGAAATCATCGAGATTTGCGAGCTATATCGCTTGTTTCGACGGTTAAACGGTTGTGCATTGCATTCTGCACGTTAAATGGAGTAAATGGAGCGCTTAAACGTCGAAATATCTCAAACGGGAAGGAAATGACGGTCAGTTTTCGTCAAAATCGACGAAATCATCGAGATTTGCGAGCTATTTCGCTTGTTTCGACGGTTAAACGGTTGTTTATTACATTCTGCACGTAAAAAGGAGTGAAATGAGCGTTTAAACGTCGAAATATCTCAAACGGGAAGGAAATGACGGTCGGTTTTCGTCAAAATCGACTAAATCATCGAGATTTGCGAGCTATTTCGCTTGTTTCGACGGTTAAACGGTTGCTTATTACATTCTGCACGTAAAAAGGAGTGAAATGAGCGTTTAAACGTCGAAATATCTCAAACGGGAAGGAAATGACGGTCTGTTTTCATCAAAATCGACGAAATCTCGAGATTTGCTCGCTGTTCCGCTTGTTTCGACGGTTAAACTGTTGTGCATTGCATTCTGCACGTTAAATGGAGTAAATAGAGCGCTTAAACGTCGAAATATCTCAAACGGGAAGGAAACGACGGTCAGTTTTCATCAAAATCGACGAAATCTCGAGATTTGCGAGCTGTTCCGCTTGTTTCGACGGTTAAACGGTTGTTTGTTACATTCTGCACGTAAAAAGGAGTGAAATGAGCGTTTAAACGTCGAAATATCTCAAACGGGAAGGAAATGACGGTCGGTTTTCGTCAAAATCGACTAAATCATCGAGATTTGCGAGCTATTTCGCTTGTTTCGACGGTTAAACGGTTGCTTATTACATTCTGCACGTAAAAAGGAGTGAAATGAGCGTTTAAACGTCGAAATATCTCAAACGGGAAGGAAATGACGGTCTGTTTTCATCAAAATCGACGAAATCTCGAGATTTGCTCGCTGTTCCGCTTGTTTCGACGGTTAAACTGTTGTGCATTGCATTCTGCACGTTAAATGGAGTAAATAGAGCGCTTAAACGTCGAAATATCTCAAACGGGAAGGAAACGACGGTCAGTTTTCATCAAAATCGACGAAATCTCGAGATTTGCGAGCTGTTCCGCTTGTTTCGACGGTTAAACGGTTGTTTGTTACATTCTGCACGTAAAAAGGAGTGAAATGAGCGTTTAAACGTCGAAATATCTCAAACGGGAAGGAAATGACGGTCGGTTTTCGTCAAAATCGACTAAATCATCGAGATTTGCGAGCTATTTCGCTTGTTTCGACGGTTAAACGGTTGCTTATTACATTCTGCACGTAAAAAGGAGTGAAATGAGCGTTTAAACGTCGAAATATCTCAAACGGGAAGGAAATGACGGTCTGTTTTCATCAAAATCGACGAAATCTCGAGATTTGCGAGCCGTTCCGCTTGCTTCGACGGCTAAACGGTTGTTTATTACATTCTGCACGTAAAAAGGAGTGAAATGAGCGTTTAAACGTCGAAATATCTCAAACGGGAAGGAAATGACGGTCTGTTTTCATCAAAATCGACGAAATCTCGAGATTTGCGAGCTGTTCCGCTTGTTTCGACGGTCAAAAACGGTTGTTTGTTACATTCTGCACGTAAAAAGGAGTGAAATGAGCGCTTAAACGTCGAAATATCTCAAACGGGAAGGAAATGACGGTCTGTTTTCATCAAAATCGACGAAATCTCGAGATTTGCGAGCTGTTCCGCTTGTTTCGACGGTTAAACGGTTGTTTGTTACATTCTGCACGTAAAAAGGAGTGAAATGAGCGTTTAAACGTCGAAATATCTCAAACGGGAAGGAAATGACGGTCAGTTTTCATCAAAATCGACGAAATCATCGAGATTTGCCCGCTGTTCCGCTTGTTTCGACGGTTAAACGGTTGCTTATTACATTCTGCACGTAAAAAGGAGTGAAATGAGCGTTTAAACGTCGAAATATCTCAAACGGGAAGGAAATGACGGTCAGTTTTCATCAAAATCGACGAAATCTCGAGATTTGCGAGCTGTTCCGCTTGTTTCGACGGTTAAACGGTTGTTTGTTGCATTCTGCACGTAAAAAGGAGTGAAATGAGCGTTTAAACGTCGAAATATATCAAACGGGAGGGAAATGACGGTCAGTTTTCATCAAAATCGACGAAATCATCGAGATTTGCTCGCTGTTCCGCTTGTTTCGACGGTTAAACTGTTGTGCATTGCATTCTGCACGTTAAATGGAGTAAATAGAGCGCTTAAACGTCGAAATATCTCAAACGGGAAGGAAACGACGGTCAGTTTTCATCAAAATCGACGAAATCTCGAGATTTGCGAGCTGTTCCGCTTGTTTCGACGGTTAAACGGTTGTTTGTTACATTCTGCACGTAAAAAGGAGTGAAATGAGCGTTTAAACGTCGAAATATCTCAAACGGGAAGGAAATGACGGTCAGTTTTCGTCAAAATCGACGAAATCATCGAGATTTGCTCGCTGTTCCGCTTGCTTCGACGGTTAAGCGGTTGTGCATTGCATTCTGCAAGTAAAAAGGAGTGAAATGAGCGCTTAAACGTCGAAATATCTCAAACGGGAAGGAAATGACGGTCGGTTTTCGTCAAAATCGACTAAATCATCGAGATTTGCGAGCTATTTCGCTTGTTTCGACGGTTAAACGGTTGCTTATTACATTCTGCACGTAAAAAGGAGTGAAATGAGCGTTTAAACGTCGAAATATCTCAAACGGGAAGGAAATGACGGTCGGTTTTCGTCAAAATCGACTAAATCATCGAGATTTGCGAGCTATTTCGCTTGTTTCGACGGTTAAACGGTTGCTTATTACATTCTGCACGTAAAAAGGAGTGAAATGAGCGTTTAAACGTCGAAATATCTCAAACGGGAAGGAAATGACGGTCTGTTTTCATCAAAATCGACGAAATCTCGAGATTTGCGAGCCGTTCCGCTTGCTTCGACGGCTAAACGGTTGTTTATTACATTCTGCACGTAAAAAGGAGTGAAATGAGCGTTTAAACGTCGAAATATCTCAAACGGGAAGGAAATGACGGTCTGTTTTCATCAAAATCGACGAAATCTCGAGATTTGCGAGCTGTTCCGCTTGTTTCGACGGTTAAACGGTTGTTTGTTACATTCTGCACGTAAAAAGGAGTGAAATGAGCGTTTAAACGTCGAAATATCTCAAACGGGAAGGAAATGACGGTCAGTTTTCATCAAAATCGACGAAATCATCGAGATTTGCTCGCTGTTCCGCTTGTTTCGACGGTTAAGCGGTTGTGCATTGCATTCTGCAAGTAAAAAGGAGTGAAATGAGCGCTTAAACGTCGAAATATCTCAAACGGGAAGGAAATGACGGTCAGTTTTCGTCAAAATCGACGAAATCATCGAGATTTGCGAGCTATATCGCTTGTTTCGACGGTTGAACGGTTGTGCATTGCATTCTGCACGTTAAATGGAGTAAATGGAGCGCTTAAACGTCGAAATATCTCAAACGGGAAGGAAATGACGGTCAGTTTTCATCAAAATCGACGAAATCATCGAGATTTGCTCGCTGTTCCGCTTGTTTCGACGGTTAAACGGTTGTGCATTGCATTCTGCACGTTAAATGGAGTAAATAGAGCGCTTAAACGTCGAAATATCTCAAACGGGAAGGAAATGACGGTCTGTTTTCATCAAAATCGACGAAATCTCGAGATTTGCGAGCCGTTCCGCTTGCTTCGACGGCTAAACGGTTGTTTATTACATTCTGCACGTAAAAAGGAGTGAAGTGAGCGTTCAAACGTCGAAATATCTCAAACGGGAAGGAAATGACGGTCAGTTTTCATCAAAATCGACGAAATCATCGAAATTTGCTCGCTGTTCCGCTTGTTTCGACGGTTAAACTGTTGTGCATTGCATTCTGCACGTTAAATGGAGTAAATAGAGCGCTTAAACGTCGAAATATCTCAAACGGGAAGGAAATGACGGTCAGTTTTCATCAAAATCGACGAAATCATCGAGATTTGCGAGCTGTTCCGCTTGTTTCGACGGTTAAACGGTTGCTTATTACATTCTGCACGTAAAAAGGAGTGAAATGAGCGTTTAAACGTCGAAATATCTCAAACGGGAAGGAAATGACGGTCACTTTTCATCAAAATCGACGAAATCATCGAGATTTGCTCGCTGTTCCGCTTGTTTCGACGGTTAAACGGTTGTGCATTGCATTCTGCAAGTAAAAAGGAGTGAAATGAGCGCTTAAACGTCGAAATATCTCAAACGGGAAGGAAATGACGGTCAGTTTTCGTCAAAATCGACTAAATCATCGAGATTTGCGAGCTATTTCGCTTGTTTCGACGGTTAAACGGTTGTTTATTATATTCTGCACGTAAAAAGGAGTGAAATGAGCGTTTAAACGTCGAAATATCTCAAACGGGAAGGAAATGACGGTCTGTTTTCATCAAAATCGACGAAATCTCGAGATTTGCGAGCTGTTCCGCTTGTTTCGACGGTTAAACGGTTGTTTGTTACATTCTGCACGTAAAAAGGAGTGAAATGAGCGTTTAAACGTCGAAATATCTCAAACGGGAAGGAAATGACGGTCAGTTTTCATCAAAATCGACGAAATCATCGAGATTTGCTCGCTGTTCCGCTTGTTTCGACGGTTAAACTGTTGTGCATTGCATTCTGCACGTTAAATGGAGTAAATAGAGCGCTTAAACGTCGAAATATCTCAAACGGGAAGGAAATGACGGTCAGTTTTCATCAAAATCGACGAAATCATCGAGATTTGCGAGCTGTTCCGCTTGTTTCGACGGTTAAACGGTTGCTTATTACATTCTGCACGTAAAAAGGAGTGAAATGAGCGTTTAAACGTCGAAATATCTCAAACGGGAAGGAAATGACGGTCACTTTTCATCAAAATCGACGAAATCATCGAGATTTGCTCGCTGTTCCGCTTGTTTCGACGGTTAAACGGTTGTGCATTGCATTCTGCAAGTAAAAAGGAGTGAAATGAGCGCTTAAACGTCGAAATATCTCAAACGGGAAGGAAATGACGGTCAGTTTTCGTCAAAATCGACTAAATCATCGAGATTTGCGAGCTATTTCGCTTGTTTCGACGGTTAAACGGTTGTTTATTATATTCTGCACGTAAAAAGGAGTGAAATGAGCGTTTAAACGTCGAAATATCTCAAACGGGAAGGAAATGACGGTCAGTTTTCATCAAAATCGTCGAAATCATCGAGATTTGCTCGCTGTTCCGCTTGTTTCGACGGTTAAACGGTTGCTTATTACATTCTGCACGTAAAAAGGAGTGAAATGAGCGTTTAAACGTCGAAATATCTCAAACGGGAAGGAAATGACGGTCAGTTTTCATCAAAATCGACGAAATCTCGAGATTTGCGAGCCTTTCCGCTTGCTTCGACGGCTAAATGGTTGTTTATTACATTCTGCACGTAAAAAGGAGTGAAATGAGCGTTTAAACGTCGAAATATCTCAAACGGGAAGGAAATGACGGTCAGTTTTCATCAAAATCGACGAAATCATCGAGATTTGCTCGCTGTTCCGCTTGTTTCGACGGTTAAACTGTTGTGCATTGCATTCTGCACGTTAAATGGAGTAAATAGAGCGCTTAAACGTCGAAATATCTCAAACGGGAAGGAAATGACGGTCAGTTTTCATCAAAATCGACGAAATCATCGAGATTTGCGAGCTGTTCCGCTTGTTTCGACGGTTGAGCGGTTGCTTATTACATTCTGCACGTAAAAAGGAGTGAAATGAGCGTTTAAACGTCGAAATATCTCAAACGGGAAGGAAATGACGGTCACTTTTCATCAAAATCGACGAAATCATCGAGATTTGCTCGCTGTTCCGCTTGTTTCGACGGTTAAACGGTTGTGCATTGCATTCTGCAAGTAAAAAGGAGTGAAATGAGCGCTTAAACGTCGAAATATCTCAAACGGGAAGGAAATGACGGTCAGTTTTCGTCAAAATCGACTAAATCATCGAGATTTGCGAGCTATTTCGCTTGTTTCGACGGTTAAACGGTTGTTTATTATATTCTGCACGTAAAAAGGAGTGAAATGAGCGTTTAAACGTCGAAATATCTCAAACGGGAAGGAAATGACGGTCAGTTTTCATCAAAATCGACGAAATCATCGAGATTTGCCCGCTGTTCCGCTTGTTTCGACGGTTAAACGGTTGCTTATTACATTCTGCACGTAAAAAGGAGTGAAATGAGCGTTTAAACGTCGAAATATCTCAAACGGGAAGGAAATGACGGTCAGTTTTCATCAAAATCGACGAAATCATCGAGATTTGCGAGCTGTTCCGCTTGTTTCGACGGTTAAGCGGTTGCTTATTACATTCTGCACGTAAAAAGGAGTGAAATGAGCGTTTAAACGTCGAAATATCTCAAACGGGAGGGAAATGACGGTCAGTTTTCATCAAAATCGACGAAATCATCGAGATTTGCGAGCTGTTCCGCTTGTTTCGACGGTTAAGCGGTTGCTTATTACATTCTGCACGTAAAAAGGAGTGAAATGAGCGTTTAAACGTCGAAATATCTCAAACGGGAAGGAAATGACGGTCACTTTTCATCAAAATCGACGAAATCATCGAGATTTGCTCGCTGTTCCGCTTGTTTCGACGGTTAAACGGTTGTGCATTGCATTCTGCAAGTAAAAAGGAGTGAAATGAGCGCTTAAACGTCGAAATATCTCAAACGGGAAGGAAATGACGGTCAGTTTTCGTCAAAATCGACTAAATCATCGAGATTTGCGAGCTATTTCGCTTGTTTCGACGGTTAAACGGTTGTTTATTATATTCTGCACGTAAAAAGGAGTGAAATGAGCGTTTAAACGTCGAAATATCTCAAACGGGAAGGAAATGACGGTCAGTTTTCATCAAAATCGACGAAATCATCGAGATTTGCCCGCTGTTCCGCTTGTTTCGACGGTTAAACGGTTGCTTATTACATTCTGCACGTAAAAAGGAGTGAAATGAGCGTTTAAACGTCGAAATATCTCAAACGGGAAGGAAATGACGGTCAGTTTTCATCAAAATCGACGAAATCTCGAGATTTGCGAGCTGCTCCGCTTGTTTCGACGGTTAAACGGTTGTTTGTTGCATTCTGCACGTAAAAAGGAGTGAAATGAGCGTTTAAACGTCGAAATATATCAAACGGGAGGGAAATGACGGTCAGTTTTCATCAAAATCGACGAAATCATCGAGATTTGCTCGCTGTTCCGCTTGTTTCGACGGTTAAACTGTTGTGCATTGCATTCTGCACGTTAAATGGAGTAAATAGAGCGCTTAAACGTCGAAATATCTCAAACGGGAAGGAAATGACGGTCAGTTTTCATCAAAATCGACGAAATCATCGAGATTTGCGAGCTGTTCCGCTTGTTTCGACGGTTAAACGGTTGCTTATTACATTCTGCACGTAAAAAGGAGTGAAATGAGCGTTTAAACGTCGAAATATCTCAAACGGGAAGGAAATGACGGTCAGTTTTCGTCAAAATCGACTAAATCATCGAGATTTGCGAGCTATTTCGCTTGTTTCGACGGTTAAACGATTGTTTATTATATTCTGCATGTAAAAAGGAGTGAAATGAGCGTTTAAACGTCGAAATATCTCAAACGGGAAGGAAATGACGTTCAGTTTTCATCAAAATCGACGAAATCATCGAGATTTGCTCGCTGTTCCGCTTGTTTCGACGGTTAAACGGTTGCTTATTACATTCTGCACGTAAAAAGGAGTGAAATGAGCGTTTAAACGTCGAAATATCTCAAACGGGAAGGAAATGACGGTCAGTTTTCATCAAAATCGACGAAATCATCGAGATTTGCTCGCTGTTCCGCTTGTTTCGACGGTTAAGCGGTTGTGCATTGCATTCTGCAAGTAAAAAGGAGTGAAATGAGCGCTTAAACGTCGAAATATCTCAAACGGGAAGGAAATGACGGTCAGTTTTCGTCAAAATCGACGAAATCATCGAGATTTGCGAGCTATATCGCTTGTTTCGACGGTTAAACGGTTGTGCATTGCATTCTGCACTTTAAATGGAGTAAATGGAGCGCTTAAACGTCGAAATATCTCAAACGGGAAGGAAATGACGGTCAGTTTTCGTCAAAATCGACGAAATCTCGAGATTTGCGAGCTGTTCCGCTTGTTTCGACGGTTAAACGGTTGTTTGTTACATTCTGCACGTAAAAAGGAGTGAAATGAGCGTTTAAACGTCGAAATATCTCAAACGGGAAGGAAATGACGGTCAGTTTTCATCAAAATCGACGAAATCATCGAGATTTGCCCGCTGTTCCGCTTGTTTCGACGGTTAAACGGTTGCTTATTACATTCTGCACGTAAAAAGGAGTGAAATGAGCGTTTAAACGTCGAAATATCTCAAACGGGAAGGAAATGACGTCAGTTTTCATCAAAATCGACGAAATCTCGAGATTTGCGAGCTGTTCCGCTTGTTTCGACGGTTAAACGGTTGTTTGTTGCATTCTGCACGTAAAAAGGAGTGAAATGAGCGTTTAAACGTCGAAATATATCAAACGGGAGGGAAATGACGGTCAGTTTTCATCAAAATCGACGAAATCATCGAGATTTGCCCGCTGTTCCGCTTGTTTCGACGGTTAAGCGGTTGTGCATTGCATTCTGCAAGTAAAAAGGAGTGAAATGAGCGCTTAAACGTCGAAATATCTCAAACGGGAAGGAAATGACGGTCACTTTTCATCAAAATCGACGAAATCATCGAGATTTGCTAGCTGTTCCGCTTGTTTCGACGGTTAAACGGTTGTGCATTGCATTCTGCAAGTAAAAAGGAGTGAAATGAGCGCTTAAACGTCGAAATATCTCAAACGGGAAGGAAATGACGGTCAGTTTTCGTCAAAATCGACTAAATCATCGAGATTTGCGAGCTATTTCGCTTGTTTCGACGGTTAAACGGTTGTTTATTATATTCTGCACGTAAAAAGGAGTGAAATGAGCGTTTTAAACGTCGAAATATCTCAAACGGGAAGGAAATGACGGTCAGTTTTCATCAAAATCGACGAAATCATCGAGATTTGCCCGCTGTTCCGCTTGTTTCGACGGTTAAACGGTTGCTTATTACATTCTGCACGTAAAAAGGAGTGAAATGAGCGTTTAAACGTCGAAATATCTCAAACGGGAAGGAAATGACGGTCAGTTTTCATCAAAATCGACGAAATCTCGAGATTTGCGAGCTGTTCCGCTTGTTTCGACGGTTAAACGGTTGTTTGTTGCATTCTGCACGTAAAAAGGAGTGAAATGAGCGTTTAAACGTCGAAATATATCAAACGGGAGGGAAATGACGGTCAGTTTTCATCAAAATCGACGAAATCATCGAGATTTGCCCGCTGTTCCGCTTGTTTCGACGGTTAAACGGTTGCTTATTACATTCTGCACGTAAAAAGGAGTGAAATGAGCGTTTAAACGTCGAAATATCTCAAACGGGAAGGAAATGACGGTCAGTTTTCATCAAAATCGACGAAATCTCGAGATTTGCGAGCTGTTCCGCTTGTTTCGACGGTTAAACGGTTGTTTGTTGCATTCTGCACGTAAAAAGGAGTGAAATGAGCGTTTAAACGTCGAAATATATCAAACGGGAGGGAAATGACGGTCAGTTTTCATCAAAATCGACGAAATCATCGAGATTTGCTCGCTGTTCCGCTTGTTTCGACGGTTAAACTGTTGTGCATTGCATTCTGCACGTTAAATGGAGTAAATAGAGCGCTTAAACGTCGAAATATCTCAAACGGGAAGGAAATGACGGTCAGTTTTCATCAAAATCGACGAAATCATCGAGATTTGCGAGCTGTTCCGCTTGTTTCGACGGTTAAACGGTTGCTTATTACATTCTGCACGTAAAAAGGAGTGAAATGAGCGTTTAAACGTCGAAATATCTCAAACGGGAAGGAAATGACGGTCACTTTTCATCAAAATCGACGAAATCATCGAGATTTGCTCGCTGTTCCGCTTGTTTCGACGGTTAAACGGTTGTGCATTGCATTCTGCAAGTAAAAAGGAGTGAAATGAGCGCTTAAACGTCGAAATATCTCAAACGGGAAGGAAATGACGGTCAGTTTTCGTCAAAATCGACTAAATCATCGAGATTTGCGAGCTATTTCGCTTGTTTCGACGGTTAAACGGTTGTTTATTATATTCTGCACGTAAAAAGGAGTGAAATGAGCGTTTAAACGTCGAAATATCTCAAACGGGAAGGAAATGACGGTCAGTTTTCATCAAAATCGACGAAATCATCGAGATTTGCTCGCTGTTCCGCTTGTTTCGACGGTTAAGCGGTTGTGCATTGCATTCTGCAAGTAAAAAGGAGTGAAATGAGCGCTTAAACGTCGAAATATCTCAAACGGGAAGGAAATGACGGTCAGTTTTCGTCAAAATCGACGAAATCATCGAGATTTGCGAGCTATATCGCTTGTTTCGACGGTTAAACGGTTGTGCATTGCATTCTGCACGTTAAATGGAGTAAATGGAAGCGCTTAAACGTCGAAATATCTCAAACGGAAGGAAATGACGGTCAGTTTTCGTCAAAATCGACGAAATCATCGAGATTTGCGAGCTGTTCCGCTTGTTTCGACGGTTAAACGGTTGTGCATTGCATTCTGCACGTTAAATGGAGTAAAAAGAGCGCTTAAACGTCGAAATATCTCAAACGGGAAGGAAATGACGGTCAGTTTTCACCAAAATCGACGAAATCATCAGATTTGCGAGCTGTTCCGCTTGTTTCGACGGTTAAACGGTTGTGCATTGCATTCTGCACGTTAAATGGAGTAAAAAGAGCTCTTAAACGTCGAAATATCTCAAACGGGAAGGAAATGACGGTCAGTTTTCTTCAAAATCGAAGAAATCAAAGCGATTTGCGAGCTGTTCCGCTTGTTTCGACGGTTAAACGGTTGTGCATTGCATTCTGCACGTTAAATGGAGTAAAAAGAGCGCTTAAACGTCGAAATATCTCAGACGGGAAGGAAATGACGGTCAGTTTTAATCAAAATCGAAGAAATCATCGCGATTTGCGAGCTGTTCCGCTTGTTTCGACGGTTAAACGGTTGTGCATTGCATTCTGCACGTTAAATGGAGTAAAAAGAGCGCTTAAACGTCGAAATATCTCAGACGGGAAGGAAATGACAGTCAGTTTTAATCAAAATCGACGAAATCATCGCGATTTGCGAGCTGTTCCGCTTGTTTCGACGGTTAAACGGTTGTGCATTGCATTCTGCACGTTAAATGGAGTAAAAAGAGCGCTTAAACGTCGAAATATCTCAAACGGGAAGGAAATGAGGGTCAGTTTTCATCAAAATCGACGAAATCATCGAGATTTGCGAGCTGTTCCGCTTGTTTCGACGGTTAAACGGTTGTGCATTGCATTCTGCACGTTAAATGGAGTAAAAAGAGCGCTAAAACGTCGAAAAATCTCAAACGGGAAGGAAATGACGGTCAGTTTTCATCAAAATCGACGAAATCATCGAGATTTGCGAGCTGTTCCGCTTGTTTCGACGGTTAAACGGTTGTGCATTGCATTCTGCACGTTAAATAAAGTAAAAAGAGCGCTAAAACGTCAAAAAATCTCAAACGGGAAGGAAATGACGGCTACTTTTCTTCAAAATCGAAGAAATCAAAGCGATTTGCGAGCTGTTCCGCTTGTTTCGACGGTTAAACGGTTGTGCATTGCATTCTGCACGTTAAATGGAGTAAAAAGAGCGCTTAAACGTCGAAATATCTCAAACGGGAAGGAAATGACGGTCAGTTTTCATCAAATCGACGAAATCATCGAGATTTGCGAGCTGTTCCGCTTGTTTCGACGGTTAAACGGTTGTGCATTGCATTCTTCACGTTAAATGGAGTAAAAAGAGCGCCAAAACGTCGAAAAAATCTCAAACGGGAAGGAAATGACGGTCAGTTTTCATCAAAATCGACGAAATCATCGAGATTTGCGAGCTGTTCCGCTTGTTTCGACGGTTAAACGGTTGTGCATTGCATTCTGCACGTTAAATGTAGTAAAAAGAGCGCTTAAACGTCGAAATATCTTAAACGGGAAGGAAATGACGGTCAGTTTTCATCAAAATGGACCAAATCATCGAGGTTTGCGAGCTGTTCCGCTTGTTTCGACGGTTAAACGGTTGTGCATTGCATTCTGCACGTTAAATGGAGTAAAAGAGCGCTTAAACGTCGAAATATCTCAAACGGGAAGGAAATGACGGTCAGTTTTCATCAAAATCGAAGAAATCATCGAGATTTGCGAGCTGTTCCGCTTGTTTCGACGGTTAAACGGTTGTGCATTGCATTCTGCACGTTAAATGGAGTAAAAAGAGCGCTTAAACGTCGAAATATCTCAGACGGGAAGGAAATGACGGTCAGTTTTCACCAAAATCGACGAAATCATCGAGATTTGCGAGCTGTTCCGCTTGTTTCGACGGTTAAAACGGTTGTGCATTGCATTCTGCACGTTAAATGGAGTAAAAAGGGCGCTTAAACGTCGAAATATCTCAAACGGGAAGGAAATGACGGTCAGTTTTCATCAAAATCGACCAAATCATCGAGGTTTGCGAGCTGTTCCGCTTGTTTCGACGGTTAAACGGTTGTGCATTGCATTCTGCACGTTAAATGGAGTAAAAAGAGCGCTTAAACGTCGAAATATCTCAAACGGGAAGGAAATGACGGTCAGTTTTCACCAAAATCGACGAAATCATCGAGATTTGCGAGCTGTTCCGCTTGTTTCGACGGTTAAACGGTTGTGCATTGCATTCTGCACGTTAAATGGAGTAAAAAGAGCGCTAAAACGTCAAAAAATCTCAAACGGGGTTAGGTTGGGGGTTAGGTTGGGGTTAGGTTGGGGTTAGGTTAGGTTAGGTTGGG